>NW_026623464.1:881955-998400 GCF_030028575.1 Malurus melanocephalus | reverse complement strand
AACTTCTCTTCCTGCCCTGCTTGGCTAGGGGAAGGAGGCTGACTTGCTACCTGCGGAGGAGAGCTCACCTGCTCTTTTTTGCAGAGACCAGTATCTCTGTTTGTTGGTTCCTGTTTGCCGCACGGTGATCTTCTCCCCTGTGCCTTGCTGGGGATCCCTGCGATCCCAGCTTCAGGGGTTGAGTCCTGCTCCATCCTGTCTCGCAGCTGCGGGATTCTGCTCGTCTCTTTGCCGTCCTGGGGTTTCTTGCTGTCCAGAGGAGCACTGAGATCGGCGTTTCCACTGTGAGTTTGCAGAGGAACTTTTCTCCATCCATCTCTGCCATTTTGTGTCAATCATTGGCGACACAGGAGATCTGAACCAGCCGGGACCCGCGCCACAGTGCTCCCATCAGGCGCCGGGGAGTCATCGCACCTGCCCTGCCCAGCCGGGAGYCAACAGCRCCCCTGCYGRCTGGGACTGTAACTGCACCAAATGGGAGGATGTGTCTCTGTAAGGCTGTCATTGGGTTTGGGACTGGGCTGGTTGTTGCTATTGTTATTGTTACTTGTTTCACCTTGTTCTACATATTAGTAAAAACTGTTATTCCCTTTTACCCATATTCTTGCCTGAAAGCCCGTGATTTTCAAAGCTATAATAATTCGGAGGGAAGGGGGTTCATATCCACCACTCCAAGGGGGATTCCTGCCTTCATTGGCAAACCCCTGTCTTTCAAACCAAGACAGATTTTGGTGCCCAACTATAAAAGTGTGAAGCCAGCTTCCTTCAGAGAAAGTACAAGCATGTATTTGTGTCTCCAAGTGGCTTATGATACTGATGCCTGATGAYTTTTGCTTTTCCTTTTTATGCTTTCTGTACCCTCTATGCATTCCCCTGCACCCCTTAGCCCACATGCTTGTAATTCCTGAAGCTTGATATTCCAGCTTAGTTTAGGAGTTCTGCTAGGCATAGAGACCAAACATCCTGAAGAAGGAGTCAGCGTGCCCTGTGCTATCTTAAACAGAAGGCTCCAGCCTTGGGTGAAGCCTTCTCTCTGGAACATCTTGTGTAAACTGGCCTCTGGCCTCATCGGGGAGGGGGATTCATTAGAATAGGGGGACATTACTGCATTTGTTAAGTTTCTTATTGAGGAATCCTAGATAGATACACTGATTCCTGAAACCTATAAAACTTATATCCGTGCTATACACGGTGTGCATTCTGCCATCAAGTTGTGCACCTGGGATCCCAAATACCGAAGGTAAAACCCTTCTTAACCCCTTAACCGTGTCTGTGTCATTATTAAATGGCATTTCAAGGCAACAACACAAGCAACCTCAGCAGTACCTGAGTTCCCAGACTATGAAAAATCTATGCTTTGGCTAAATTAGATGGTGATGATTGGTGTTGGTGGAAAGGAAAAGTCAAAGGATACTCTATTGTCAGTGGACTGCCTGAGTCTAATATTGAGTGCAAGAGACCTTGGACTTTATCACTGCTAATCTAATATCATTTTCCTTCACAAGAGTGCAGCTGGAATTTCTTATGCCTTCTTTAAAAGAAACTCAATATAAAAATAGAAATTTTTTATTAACCAGAAAAAGGATGCTCACTCTGCTATTTTGTCTTCAATGTAACAGTGAAAAATTTATTTTTATGAGAATATTAAGATAAGGATGGCAACATATTCAGACTTTATGCAGAAAATGACAGGTAGAAGAGAGATGAATGAAACAAAATCACACAAGAAATGTCTGTCAACGTTGAGTTGGGAACTGGAATTCCCTGATACATAACTCTGTACTTGAACTCTATGAAATTCTATCCTGACAAATATTTAGAGCAATCATTTGTGGATACCTGTTGCATATGCAGAACAGGCTTCAAGCTTATGTTGTGTACCTGTCCTGACATTCTTGGTGCTCAGCTGCTTGGACATTTGTGCACCCTGTGTCATAGCTCCACATGTGCCTTGTCCGCACAGCACCAGCTGCCACAAAATCTCATTCTCCCAAAGCACACTCATGTGCTATATATACCTGCACATCAGGAACTGTCAACACGCATTTCAGATTTCTACTTTTAAAGCAAAAATCCCTCTTTATTTTTTTTTTTCCACCTTAAAAAAAGTTAATAGGAAAAAAAGATAGCTAAACCCCTCAATTCAACTAGGGAATTGCCTAGCCCTTCTGTCAGTCCAAAAAAAAGCTATAAAAAAAAACAACCTATGATAAACACATTTCCCAAGAGTTATAGGGCTGCTCTAGCTCTGCACTAGATATGTGAAATTGTAGCACTATCCAGTGACTCCTAATCCCATAAAATGCTTTTGAAAGTAAGACACACTTCTTTCTTTGTCTTCACAAGGAAAGTGTCGGCTTCTTTCTCTCCTTTCCAGTGAGTATGATCTGATCTTTGTTTCTAAATCTGTCACAAACTTGATTTGTGGCCTTTCTAGTCTTTTTCTTCTCTGTACAATGGAGAACAAATATCCCATTATATGGGAGTTTTGTGCAAGTAGAGATTTAAACTAAAAAATCAGAAAAAAAAATTGAAAGCATACTTCATGGATTTCACAGTTCTGGGAAGGGGCTAAAATTATCTAAATTTTTCTTGTATTTTTATAGGCTGAATCTTTTGGAGAATCAGGATTATCATAACATCAGCAAAGAGAGAAGCCCTGTGTAGATTGTGCACACCCTGTGCTCTGCTATCATTTCCAGCAGCAACAACACCCCAACCCATTCCCAATTGTTGACGATGTCCTGCCTATTAATTAAAAAGATGACAATCTCACAGCTTTGGTAACATATCTGCCTCACTGAAATAAATTCCTAAATATCTCTTCTTTTTTTCTTTTTTTTTCCCCTTTTTTTTTTAATTAAAATACAGAGATGAACAGTTAAAATTGGAGAAATATCCATATACAACCACWCAAGCATACTCTTCCCTCGCATGAAAGATATTGTCTTGGCAAAGGATTTTTTTACAACTCCAATTATTATTTTTAATAGTACCTACAAAGGAGTGGAACTGTTTCCTCCATGTTGAAAGGAAGCACTTGCCAGCACAGATGAATTCTTTCCAGTACTGGTGATGATGCAGGTATATTAGCTCAATGCTAGACTGTCAACATAAATTAGGAACCAGAGCACTGAAAATAAAAAAGATACTGGCACACACTACACAGTTTGGCACAGTTATGTGTCTTGTGAGTCAGGATGTGTACTGAATGAAAGATTCAAAAACCAAAACCTTCATTCCGAATGGTTGCATAAAAATGTGTTGCCAAAGGATTAAACTGTATGACACCCGTTAAAGTAAATAGAATTTTAAAGCTTAAATCTTCTGTCCKACATTCAAGACTTTCCTCACTGTAGCATGAGTTTCCTCATACAGAGCAAGAAATAGCATATTTTCCCCTTAAAACCTGAAGTAAAAAAAATGAGGGGTTAATCCATTTGGTTTATGATGCACCACCTGACTCAACTCCTTAGCATCATATAAATAAAAAACAATTATGAAGAGAGGCATTGTTTTCTCAGTTTTGGAGGGGTTTACTTGTGTATTTTGTCTTTTAAGAAAAGAAAGTGAAGAGGAATATAACTGAGCATCATACTTGGTGTGTCATTTTCTTGCATTTTTCACCCCATTTTAACAATTGTCTTGAATCTTCTGAGGTTAGGGAAATGCAGGTGGGGCAATAGCAATGCTACCCYACAAGTTGCTTCTCCCCAAAAGGGCAATTGTAAGACTGTTTAAGATCTCTGAGACCTGGCTCTTGCTCTATTTGCATTGAAGAATTATATCTAGGTCTCACTAAAGATGATACTTCCTTAAATTAACATTTCTCAGTGAAACACTGTCTTTAGAGAACAGTAGGTATCTCCCATGGAGAATGTTTATGTATACTACTGTCTGTCAGTACTTTGCCTGAAGCAAAACCCAATTTTCTTCATTTCTAGGCACAGACTTAAAATCTGTTATACCACATGCTGAATTTCTGAAGTTTTGCCTGGGCAGCACTCAAAACTTCATATATGTCTGTAAATATGCAAAGAGTCAAATCTCAGATTTGTCTTTGGACACATTTGCAGTCTTTAAAGAAATGGTTTCCCATAGCTAAATAATAAATTTTAAATAAAATTAGCTATTCAGTATTATGACTGTGATGAKGAAAGGTCAACAGCATACTCAATCACTCTTCAAGACAGACAAACTTCCTGAGTCAGTTCAGCAGCAGCAAGCAAGCACAGCTAAAAACSAAATGAGTGGCAAATTATTATATTCACTTTGAAGACAGGATACAGCACTAACATTTCCCTCATTTTTTTTTCCAGAGATTATTAACATGCTTTAATAAGAATGTGTTTTATGAATTCAATACATATTGTGAAAATTATTATACACATAAGTGGGGCTTTTTAATGGTATAGGGGATTTGAGAATTGCTCCCTCTAGGCCTAAATTTAGATTATCCAGTCATACATCTCTGTCTTGTTCTAATGCTACATGATTGAGCTGAAATAGTAATTTCATTGCTACTAAAAGAGAGGTCTATCTCCTGTCCCAATCTGTTCCTTTCCTGACTGTACAGCACCTCCTCCCTCCTGCATCTATTATTGCACTCATTTTGTCCTGTGAGGAATCAGTTTGAGTTACAACTTAAGAAAAAAAAATGGAATAAAAGGTGAAGCAGTCTCCAGGGCTAATGAAATGGATCTGTCCATGAAGGTCTGATGAATACGAAAGTGGGCAGGAGTGAAAATAAGAAGATTAAAAAAACCTCCTCCTCCTCTTCACCAAATTGCTAGATTTGTTCAGTTGCTTGTTCAACACATCCCACAACAGGAGTTACAGCTAAGAGTGGTTTGAAGTGCTGCAGAGAATGAGAATTAGATCCCTGTGTCCTTTACACATACAATACAAAGAGATGCAGGATGTGTACACAGTCAGAATGTGATCTGGAGCAGACTCTTCCTGACCTGTGTAGCACTGACACAAGTGTTTTCTGTCCAGCACAGCAGCACAGGCTCAGCTTCTCTGCATTCAAACTGCAAAGACAATTAAGAAAACAAATGTAGATAATTCAACAGTGATTTTTATGTGTGTGTGTGATAAATGCTGGTAGGCTGCTTCTGCAAACTCCAGATACTTCAACAAACTATTGAGTCCTGAAGATTGCTGATTCTGTAAGGGGTGAAAGACAGACACGGAAAGATATAAAATGTAATCGCTGGAAACAGAAGGGAAAAGCTGCTTAAAGAAGCTTAAGAATTCTGATTTGGTTGCTTCTGTTAGTTTTTAATGAATGTTATAAAGTCCAGTGTTTTTTATATGGCTATATGGCCATTTATCTGTACTCCATGTGTTGTCTAATTTTCAGCTACAAATTTACACTGTAAATTATGTAAAAAACCCTAAAGAGACTGGATACTTCTGCAATTGTTTATTTGTACATAATGTATTTTTCATAGAGAGTACTGAATATTTGTAAAGCTGAAAGCAAAATTTCCCGTTTGTTTGGTGGCAGTACAGGTTTAAGCAATTTCTGCTCAGCCCTTCCTTCCTTCCTCTCCATACCACCACATCCATTGTGCCAGCACAGCTGTTTGTGCAGCTTGTGGTGAAAATGGGAACCATCTGAGAAATCCTGGGGCAGTAGAGAGGAATTAAAATAAAAAGGAAGCTTATAAAATTGTGGGAATTAAGATATATGAGAGGCTGACCTTGCATTGTGATGTCTACAGGTCTATGGAGGCCTTGTTGACCATAAAGGATCTGAGACCTGGGGAAAATTTTAGAGTTTCTTATGAAATTTCAAAATATGTCTGAAGAACCCTTTTATTTATCTAATTCAAAACCCCCTTCTCTGTTTGCTGCTTTGAAGATCCTTTATGGGGCAGTATTTAACTTATTTGAAAATAAACCTTCCTGAGGAGTTAAGCTGAACCTTAAGTACAAAATGTTCCATCCCCTTTGCTCTTCTCTCAGAAAGGTAGCTAGACATATGTTTATGTATACATATAGGTACAGGGAATGTGTACATATAATATTTGCAATATTTTTGAAAGCCACTCTAATTTTTTTGTGTGTCAGTAAGCAGTTTGTCTGGTTTCACTGCCTGTGGGAAAGCAGAACATTCATGATGTCTTTATTAAATACAATATCCACGCAGTTATATGGATAACTATGTAATTATAATACATGTAATAAACACAGTTTTATTCAATTTTGTACTTGAATCAAACTGTAGCCAACCAAACATTTCATTTCTGCAGCAACCCACAGACACTGATGTCTCACCTGCCTATCTGGCAGTTTCTCCAGAGTGCCTCAGTTACTCCTTTTTTTAATAACACGGGGTTCTGTCACACTTGAGTCTCACACCAAATGTTGCCCTTTTATAGCCATATAATTTTGGAACACTTCACTATCCAGATGCATTGCATATGGGAGGTTGGGGATCTGGTTTCCATTCTGAGGACCAGGCAGTAAAATGTATATCATTCAGGTGCTTTGAGATTTTGGCTATTTTCAAGTCTGTGAATAATGGTTGGAACTATTAATATCTTTGATGCTAGGCAAATGCCCAAGGGATTTACTAAAATGTTAAATCACAGTAACATGATGGTCTCTAACTCACAGCTTTTAGTCACAAACTCATTTTTCTTCACCTCATATTCTCATACATCTGTGCTTTTAAGTAATTACTTTTTCTTCTTAAATCTTAAATACATGGCAAAATTTTGTTGCTATTTTACCCTGATAGTTTTGTCTTCAAATCAGACAACTAAAATGAAATAATTTTGGAAGGATGTATTTTCTTAACATCTTTTCCCAGAACATCTCAAAAGGAATTATGAAAAATAATCAAGCTCTTCAGTAAGTCAGAGACACTTGAGTACTTAAAGGAAAATTAATTCTGGCACAGCTCAAGTCTTTCTTCACAGCCCAGCATTCTCCTGTCCTGAATCATTCCTCCTCTCTCCTTCCCCTCCTATACTTCTGTTTAACAGCTATATCKTACAGCAGACTATTTCTTCTAAAGGCTTGATTACACCATACTTCACACAGCCATCAAAAYCTGCTTTCCTTCTGAAGTCCTGTTTTTATTCCCCATATCCCTTTATCTTTCTGATCACCGACTACCTATTCAATTTACACTTTGTCATTTATTGACTGAGTCTTATTTCCTCAGTATCTTTTTCGTTCTTTTAATGTGTTCCATTTTAGTTCCACCCCCTTTCATCAATCTTTTGACATGTTTCTTAAGTCCTTATTTGCAAACCTTACTCTTTCTTTGCATGTGTTTCCTTTCTGTTCGAATCAAAATTCTGAAAATCAACTACACTTGCTTTGAAGGAAATTTCTTTTGCCTTTTCACACCATTCTTCTTTTCACAAATCAGTTCAGCTTCTTCCAGTTGAGAGAGCATCTCCTAACTTTGAACTTCTAGTGTTGGAAAACACATTCTTCCTTTTCCACCTGTTGAATTTGGGTTGGACATGAAAGATTCAGAGGACATCACAAAACCAGAAAATTACATGGTACAGTATAAAAAGGGAGAATGTCTATGTCTGTTTTTTCACTGTGTATGTTCTTTATGTTAGCAGCCTGATTTAGACTATGCCATGGGAGCTCTTATCATCATTCTGTGTACTTGGTTGAAAAAAAAACAAAAACCAACAAAGACATGTATTGATGCTGATTTCAGACAGTTAATGTTTTTCACTCCCTTAGTAGTCAGTAATGATGAATACAGTATAAATGGAAGATAAGGTGATTCTGTCATAGCTAGTGAAAAATGCTTTACACCTTCCTTACCAAAAGGGTTTAAAAGTTGCCCAAAGCATGTTTACTTGCTGCACTGCTTTTAAAACAGTACCAGAAATCCCAGTAGCTGCTTTCATCAGAAGCCATTTTGCAGGCTGAAGCCACTTCAGCTTCTGCCCCTTCTCACTATTCCTTGCTACCCACTCCTGGAAACTTTAAGCATTTACTGATGATGGCAGCGAGAAGCACTGAAGTTTTTAATATAATTATCAGTGTTAGCAGTAATATTATAGTCAAGGATTCACTTATTTCACTGATTTGTCAAATAATTAATTTGCTGAATTAAGAAATAAAATTAGTAAGCAATAGGATATTTAAAAAAAAAAAAGTAAAAGCATGTTAGAAAATACTGATTTCAAAATACTGACTCAAGAACTACTGCCTGCTCTCAGACCCCAAAGTATACTACTTGGCAATGGGACACCGACGGCTTGATTTTCCTCTCAATAGCATTAAAGATTCAGGTATTTTGAAAATAACCCAAACATGTATGAAAGCTGCTGAAGGTACAGCTTTGTAAAGCTCTGAGCTTTAACAACACCATGGTCATTCTGAAGAGTCTTGTCTTGATAGAGAATAAAAATACATTATTCTGCCCTTTTCAAAGCTACTGAACCTGCAGACATGATCTATGTGCCCCATCCAGTGGCAAACTACGTAAATTACAGCTTGTATTTAGAATCCTTTTCCTCAAACCATGGAATATGACTAGGCATTTAGATGTTTATATTAGATTTCCTGCATCTTTTTAAAATTCACATAACTGTATTTCTGCTATTTTCTCGAAGTTAGTAGAAGAGAAAGCTTTTTTTGAATACTCTGCATCTCAGCTAACGGGGGCATTTTAGTTTTCCATGGTGGTTAATAAAGTCAAGTATTTTCAGAGTATCTAAAACTCTTTTGCAAGCACGTTTTTTCTTTTTCTCTGCTACTGCTATCACAAGCGTAACTGATTCCTCCCTAGTGTGACAAGACCAGCAGCATGAGGATTCATCAGTTAATTTCTATCTGCTGTTTCCTGATAATAGGGTTATGATAAAATTTTTCCCCTTTTTCATTCTTACATATTTTCCTTTTTTGCCCCCTATTCTCTTTCTTTTCTTCACTGCTTGATACTCTGTAAGGTATCACTAAAATTTTGATCCATCAAAAAAGWCTAAAAACAGGCATCAAAACTGCATGTCTATCTTGCACTTCATTGAATTTGAGAACCTCCATTGAAGAGTATGGGGGTAATGACATGGCCTTCATTTGTGCCACACTGATGGTGACTGATTCTTTTAAATTTCTATAGCAAAATCAGATCCCAAGAAAAATATTGATTAGAGAAAGCTTAGACCTTCTGCAATCAATCATACTGGAAATCTAGTTTCACTTTCCACATGGATGATTATTTTCTTAGGCCATTTCTGATTATGTAAGACTCAATTAGGATTTTAATTTTAAGCATGACTGACTTTTGCAATGATCTTTTCCTTAAACACTCTGCCCCCACCCTGCAAATTAATTGTAGTTGTGACTGACATGACACACAGACATTCCAGTTTTTAAGTAGATAAATATGAAACCTCTTTCTTCTGCCCTCTCTTACTACTTTGCTCCCAAAGTTGAAGTGCCAAAGCAGTGTAAATTCCCTTGGCTTAAGAGCAAATGTACATAAAAAGTTTCACTTTGCTTCAGCAGCTCTTTCATTAATACATAAGAAACTGGATGTTGCACTTTATAGTAATTACTTTTAGGTTTTTTAAACCTGCACACCTAGCTATTTTTTTTGACCACTCGTACTTTTGTAGACTGCGCAGCCTGTGTCTTTYTAAGACCATACTAAGCCAGGCTAAAGAACTTCTGCACTTGAGGGTGTTCAATCATAGTTATTATCAGATTATGAACTGAACATCTGACAGTAGACAGGACATACATTCTGGGCTTTCTCAAGCCTGAAACATTTTATGAAGCTGAGGTGACACGTGAGAACTGGAATTTATAGGAAGCAACCAATTGGGAAGTTGTGGTTTGAATGAGTGGAAAATATTAATACTCATTAAAAGTGTTCAAGTAAAAAGCAAAAGGGCAGACATATATTCTCCAGCAGAATATTCTCCAGCAGTCTGCTAAAGTAAATTAGTCCCCTTTGTCATGCATTAAACAGAAGTAGCTATTGCTCTTTGATAATAAGATCTTGCTCACATCCATTTTAAGAGCTCTTCTGCAGCAGCAAATATTTGACCATGACTTCACACTGAAAACTAGGGTTTATGTAAGTAAAAGCATTTCAGTACAGGAAAATTGTCTGTAAGAACAGAATTCTGCACTCCATGGACTGGGCACAGAGGGATGCACAACAACTATCCCAAACAGTCACTTTAGAAGCCTGATGTGGTATGATGGTGGAAATTTGCTGATAGTCTGCCACACCAGGAGTATTTTGTACATCCTTGCTCTGTGTCTCTAATGCTGATCCATTATGTACATATTAATATTGCCAATTCATCAGTTATAAAAGAACAACCTGCTTCAATTATGCCAGCTCTATCCTCTGTATTCCACTACGTGCATTTTAGAGAACTACTTAAAATGCTTTTTTTATGTGTACAATTTCTATCACATGTAAAATAAGCCTGATAATTATATATAGTTTTTTGTCAACTCACGCTACTAGTTCAACTTTCACATGATTGGAAAATGATTTCAAAAGCTCTCAGGTTAGAAGTGGAAAATTATCTGGGATTACTCTCCTGTGACAAAAGTGTTACCCATAAGGAATTTTATCAAGTTCCAAAAGTGCTTTGGTTTAAGATTTTGGTTATTTCCATTTATTTGACATAGCTTTTCCATAATGACATCCTCAAAACTGTACTCTTGAGACACAAAGCTTCAGTGAAATAATTCTGGTGKTTTTTTTTTTTGATGCTGGGACAATGTAAGTAGGTTCTGTTCTTTGCTTATTACAGGTAGCAAAGTCAGAATTTATGCTGACTTTAAAATACTTTAAGGTAAGGAGCAGATCAGGTACTACTAGCTTCCAGAGTATCCTGCCAGTTTACAATGCTACATCAGCTTCTGTATTCACAGTAAATGTGCCTGTCCAAGAGTTTACCAAGATAACTGATTTAGCACTTCTGGTTTTCAAGATTTTTTAGCATCTCTATTCATCTGATAATTGTCATTCTTTCAGATGGTCCAGATGAGGAAAAAGCAGGCTGTGTTATAATAAGTGTATTAGGATACCACAGAGAAATACCTTATCAATCTCTTTATTTGTAGGTTAAAATGTAATGCCATACAGTTCTTAACAATTACTGACTGAAAAAAATTATCTGCATAAAACAGAAGCAAAACTGAAGGAGACTAATTAAAAAAGCCATCTTGCTTCAACTTTTGAAACGATTACATACAGAATAATATACATATTTACATTACAAGTATATTATATAAATATAATATATATGTAATCTTGTAACCACAATAAATATCAAGGTCTTTTTTAGGCACACAGCATAGAAAAAAATGCAGAATCTGCACAATCCTTAAGATTCTTGGAGTGACTCACTCTAACATTGTTTTCACACTGAAAAAGCAAATATTTTACACAAAATATACAGCCACAGTTTATGCAGTCCCCAGTGAACAGGGAATCTTTGATCATCTTCCTATAAGTCTACTCCTTGATTTTCTAATACTATTGCTCTATACAGCTATTACATAAGAAAATAGTTTGCAGGTTTGTTTTTTACTCAGCTAATAGCCTAAGTAATTATCAGTGCTAATAAAATAAGTACAGCATATCTACATAAGGTATATACAAGTGTTTACACAGATATGGGTTTGATGAACTACTACTGAGCTCACCACTAATAACTGGGAGTTAACCTGAAATTCAGCAGAAAAAAAAAAGGATTTTCAATGATATCACCTCAGAAATATTTTATCATTTGAGTGAGACCTGGGCTTCAGAAATAGAAAGTGTTACCCATTTAAATTTAAAAATTAATTAAAGAATCAAATTCTCAGCTGTGCTGGCAGATGTGGGCTGCCATTGAATTTAACATGTTTCCTCCAGTGCAAATAAAAACACAGAGAATTAATCCAAAGGGAGTTTTCTCAACCAGTAGGTACAGTCTTGACATTTTAAAGACTGTTGCTGTGGAGCACCTGAGATCGCATCCTAGCAAGTGAAGCTGACAACTTCTYGTAGAAGGGCCATGATCAGTGAGAGGAGAACAAACAGCACTTTTTTTGTGTAGTTACAAATCAGACTCTGGCATGTCAGGCATGTCTGCCATCAGGTACCCAATACCATAACGCCCGTTTGGAGCAGTGTCCAGAGTTGGAGATCCAGTCTGTTTTCGATAGATGTTTTTGCCAAAATTTGGAGATGGCACTTCACTTGGACTCTTCCCATGAATCAGACTTGTATTATCTCCCTCCAGATTCACTGGTTCCTTTATTATCCGACCTCTTTTGTAGGATACAGATGCCAAACTACCAGAACTGTCATCGATAAGGTTGCAACGGCGCACCATAAAGACTATTGGGACTGGCARTATGGCCAAGACCATCAAAGATATACAGACAATCATTCCCCATGTGGGATAGCTGTGGAACTCTTCCATAGCCTGAGAAACACAGAAATAGAAAATATATTAACACATCTTTACCTGCAGTCCTCACTGAGCTCTGTAGTTTTCAAGTGCATACTCACCTTTTTGTCAACCTGCACCYACAGTGTGGGCACCACTACAAGATCTCAAACTTGAACAGTCATGGAGATGTAGGATTGCTGACTTTCTGCCAGTGAGCAGGACTAAAATATTGTTGAACAGTTTCTGAGATGTTCAGAGCACTCTAGCAGCACACCAATCAAGATGCTCACTTTATACTTTCTGTTACATTTCTCTGTAGCTGTGCCCTGACCCTTTAAAGGATGTCCAGAACAGACAAGTGTGCAGTGATTCCTGTAACCATGACTGGAAAATTAGCCCTTGTTCTGTAGGCTAATAGCTGGTCTAGAAAGGGACCATCTCAGTTACTGAACCTTGCATAAAYTTCATGTAAACTATAATTCATTTATGGGGGCACCAATTACACCCCACACCTCTACTGCATCCATGCATCACGGACCAACAGGCTCCACTTGTCTAATTTTGTGCTGTTCAGCATTCTAATGTATTTCCARTTTTTGAGGACAGGAATCAAATATAACGAGCATTTCTGAGAATCATGCAGTTGTCTGAATAGAGGCTAACATCTACCTAATAATAAAGCTCACCTCCTGTATTTACCCTTTACCTACCTTTGCTGCAATTTCCCCTAATTTGGACAATTTTCCCAAGATGCATTTCTCTTACATTATGCTGTCTTTCCAGTTTGCATAAACAGCCTGTAGAACTAGCTCATGAGCCTACAACTGGCAGAACTCTTAGGAGTTACCTTGACTGAATTTCTTTTTGAAGCCAAAGCTCAGAACTAACTTGCTGCTCACCCTGACAAGTTCTTATCACAGGCAGGTTCTAATACATCTGCTACCTTCATTGTGACATGTGTTCCCAAAGGAAAAAAAATAGGACATGKCTAAATCTCAGTATTTAATTCCACACAAAAGACCTGATGTGATATCTGAAATTATTTATGCAGCTATCACCTGACTGTTTCCTGGCATAAAATAAGACTTAATGAATGCGAACAACGTCTCCCAACCTTAAGAGTTTCTTCATCATACTTCAACAAACTAAAAGGCACCCACAGCAAAAAGGGTTGTGTCAATCAGTTATATTTTAAAGCAGAACTACTCTAAAATTAAAAAACTGTTGGTTTTACATCAGTTACTTGAGATAAAGGGAACCATGTCATTATTTACACTGATTTACAATTTCTAATTGCAATTTTTCTGTCTGTTCATGCATTTCTCAAGTGCTTCAGATACGAACACTATGATGATGATGGTAGTGTATAAGCATACAAACCATACATACATATTATATACATACCATGTCTTCAATCCAAGCATTGTAACCAGGAGGACTTAACCCCATCTGGACGATGCTAGCTACCAGCAAACATAACAATACAAATGGTGAAACATACTTCCACATGTAGTAATAATACTGGCTTGGAGAAAAACCCAGCATATCCTTCAGGTCCTCCATAAATCTGTGAAGGGATTGAAACATTACTGTTAGTGCAGACRTTGTGATTTTGTGTCCTATAATTGGTACATAACAACTAATCTGAGGCAAGCAACGCACTGGAAAAGATGTGTATCTAGAAATAGCTGCAGTTCAAATTACTTGATGGGCTGAAAAATTAAGCTTATATTACCAGTTCAGACCAGATGAACTAAAGGAATTGTTACACAATGCAGCGACTTAGTAAGTTGCTTGCTGGACTGTGCTGGAAGATATTTAAACTCACCTTGTTTTTATAAGATTGTTTTTTGCATTTTCTTGTACGTCTACTGGGTTGTTTAYCAGCACATCTTACAGATTCTGCAATATTAATTTTGAACCACAAGTGCACTGCAGTCTAAAAAACCAACTTTATGCATAAGCTATGGTTTGCATCATATAAGCTCCTGAAATAAAACTTTGCCAAGGTATAAAACTGYCTCCTTGTTCCTCAATACACTGTTATGACATGAACAAAACTCCTATTTTTGTACTGATGAGAGAGTACATGGTTCCAGAGCCAGTAGAARAAGTGAATGGCTTTAGAAATAATTAGTTTGGACTGTGCACAAGCAATGATTTTTTAAACTCCCTTGTGGTTGCACTCCCTATTGAAATGTGCATCTCCAAAAAGCTCTTAGAGGAGTAAGTATGCTTTCAAAGCAGTTACACGTGTGAAGATTCTGTCATGTAAACTCTCTGAAAAAAATTTTAACTGCACAGCTTGAGTCATTCTATTGTGTATTTATACTGAAATTACATCATTAAAAAGAAGCTGAACTTACAAATGGATTGTGCCCTCTCTAGATAGCCTTCTCTCTCAGAGCTCTCCAGTTCTTCTTCCAGCTGAACATGAATCTGTTATTTTTACTTTAATGCCTTCCATTGTCTCCATCCTACTTATCCTCTCCTAAAAGTCTCCTTCAGCTCAGGCTCCTTTTAGCACTGATTCCAGCATACGAATTTTCCTTTTTGGCTGCCTGGAATACTACACTGAAACACTCATCCTCATCTGCTGCTTAGACTGCGGTTATTCTTGAAATCTTTCTCTTGATGTCTTTGTTGATAAAAATTCCCTATACTTTCATAACCAGCCTCCTTCTAACTTGCCTAATTTGGTCTCTTTTACTGCATATTCCTCTCTTTGGACCTGTTGCAATCATTCTTTGGATTTCAGTATACTGTCCTGATGTAGAGTATCTTGCTCCAATCCTGTTCTTAATAACAGACCAGATTCTTGACCAGACTGACATGCTTTCTACTTACTTGTATTTGTGTATATCACAAGTATTTCATACAACATAATCAAAATAGCAATGATTATTGTAATGAATCATGTTGATATGGACAGGGAGATACATTTCCTTCACTTACTTGTCTATTCCATAAATTCGGATGACCGCAATATTTTCCAAAATGACCACAATAAGCAGGGGCAGAGTAGCTGAGTAGTCATCAAACATTGTCACAAAATAATTTCCAGAGCGTTGCACAAAGATCAGGCCAATAAAAAATGCTATCAAGCAGCAAATGACTGGAATAAAGGACAGAAATGTGAGCTATAACCACAACAAAGTTCCACAAAGAGGAACTGGCATTTTCTTTCACATAAGTTGAAGACATTTTATTGTATTCAGAATCCTACCTCTTCCTCACAAAATGGAAAGTAAGTAAATTAGAATTACTAGAATTGCCATATTACAGCAGTCTGATTAAGCAGCAGAGATTAATCAAGTGACTATTTCTCACTAAACATAATGTGAATGCAAGGGTGAAATCAATAAGTAGGCAAAGCATTATATACCATGTTAACTGGTCCCAGGTCACTTTTTGGAATTCAAAAGTGAAAAGAACTTAGAAGTGAAAACATTGGGAAAAAAATTAAGTGAAAAAGTTTCAGACTGTGATTCTCAAAAATACAAAGGCTGAATAGACATCCCTTAGAAGATAATTCATGGCATGAAGTTTTATTAGGATCTGTCTAAATGTGTTTGTGYATCGAGCAACATTTCTGCTCCTTCTTCAGGAACAACCCAAAACACAGTTGTTGAAAAGCTGATCCTGTATAAGGGATCTCAATGTAATTTTCTCCTACTAAATCTGTCAGTAACATGACTTAATGCTTAAGTAAACATAAAGGAAGTCAAAGTTCAATAAACTGTGAAATCAGTTGCAGGCTGACCATCAATAAGATTTAACTGAAAGAATCAAACGCCCTCTTTATTCTTCTCAGGGAACTTAGGCTAAGGATGCACCTAATACTCCAAAATTAGGTGAAATTATTATCATCCATTGCACGAATCTGAGATAATCAATTATTATTGATTATAGTACTGAAAGTAAGACAACGACACTGTTTCAAATACTGTGGTAGAAGACTAATCTCTTTTTTCAACCTTGCAGGAACTATTAGATAATGACTTTCTGAGCTTTCCACCACTCTGCATAGGGCACAATGTTGAATGCAAAATAACTTCAAGCATTCAAGCTGGTTTCCCTGAACTCAAAAGGGATTTAATTGGAACCAAAGAGTTGCAAATGCGCTCACAATTCTGTAAAAGGTGAAAGTTTTTGTCTTGTAAGCACAAAACCTGTTGCAGCCATAATCCATAATAATATAATCCATAATACTTGACACCAATACTGCATGAAAAATGATCCACATGTTTCATTATTATAAGTTAATTATAAAACCACATCAAGTTGTAATTTTTTGAGTACAGCGGAGTTTACTAAAATCATGCATGAACACCACTTAAAAAAGTTACAAGAGAAAGGCAGTTCTTGAATATTCCTTTTTGGTTTTTTTTGGTCAAACAGAGCAACAAGGAATTACTGTAAAATGCTCCAGTATTCCTGTGTAATGACTATTACACATTATGGTATTTGCATACCTGCTTGGGAAGAACAGCTAATTTCTAACTGCTGCATTGGTTATTCAGCAAGAATTTACKATCTTATTAAAAAACCCACAAAGACCACTAAATGCTCAATAGCTTAGGACTTCTGAAAAACCAGTTGATTTACGTTTTTGAAGAATTTGATATTTTTATATATCCTATATTACTTATTATCTAAGTAAGGCAAGGAAAACAGCTGRGTGAAAAGCGGTGCTCTTCTGCATCACAGTTCACTCTTATAAAATCTTTTATTATTTCTCTCAGAGAGTTATTTCCTTCATAGAGATAGATCATGTTAAAACACCTTTTTTAAAAATTTTATTTTCTATCCCACCTCTCACAGGCATCACTATGAAACCTGAATTTGTGCATAACACACCAAGTCCCTTACAACTGTCCTGAAGGTCTTCAGAAACCTAACTTTCACACTTTTGCTGGTATTTTATATAAAAAAGAGAAATCCCTACAAGTCAGAGCTACATGAATACGGTACACCTCAAATAATTTTGGGATTTAAATAATTAAATCCCCCCCAAACAAAACAACTAGACAGCTTGTTTAAGATTTTGTAAACATTCAAAAGAGAAAAATAAGTTGCTCTAGARAGAAACTGCACTGATTTTGGCATAATAAAAATTTCATCATAAATTAAGATTTCATTTGGCCTACTTAGGAATAATTTGTAGTAATTTACAATGTATTTCCATTCTTTCTTTTTCCTTTGTTTCTCTGATTTGTGACTAAAAAAGTATTCTGCTAGAGCCCAAAAGGACTGTGCAGAAACTTGTAACAGAAATCAGTGCTCCATTAAAATTTAAGATTTAGGCTGTTTATGCTACAGTAATAATCAGGAAAAGGTTTAATGTGRAAAGATATTAATGTGCCTATGCATGGAAGTACAGTCTGGAATACAGTGATTTACTGCTTTGCAAAACGCTCTGTAAACTTTCATGTCAAAAAAAAAAAAGAAAACAAAATAAAAGACTTCATACTCTCAAAAAAAAAAAAAATTAGCTTACTGCCCTGCAAAAAAGAAAGTTTGTATAACTTACCAGTAAGAATTTCCTTTCTGACTTTGAAGGTATCAACAATGGGTGTGATAATGCCTTCAATGGTTCCAAACATACTTCCAAGTCCCAAATTTACTAACATGAGAAAGAACATGACTGACCAGAAGGGAGAAGCAGGGAAATGGGTCATTGCTTCTGTAAATGCAATAAAAGCTAAACCAGTTCCTTGAACGGCCTRTCAGTGAGGAAAAAAAATTATGTCATTATTCAGATATTTGTTTTTTGGATTTTGGTAGTGTGACAGCCTGACAGTCTGACTTTGTGTTCATACAGTGTCATTGATTACATCTTGAAGGCTGAGTGGGAAGTTGCTAATATGCAGTTCTCCCAATTAATACTATTTACTGAAACATGAGAATTTTTTAGTTGATTGACATTAGCACAATTCCCTCATAGAATCATAGACTATTTGGTTTGAAGTTATCTGAAGGATCATCTGGTCCAAGCTCTCTTGGCAAAACCAGTCTAGAGAAGATGGCCCAGCACCCTGTCCAGCTGAATCTTGAAAGTGTCCAATGTTGTGGAAACCACCACTTCCATGGAGAGATTAATCCAATGGCTGATTGCTCTCATTATGAAATTTTCCTCTTGTGTCCAACCAGAACTTCTTTCTTTCTTTCACKGATAATTTTGTGTGAGAGCTACTATATAGGACTACTACAAAATACACTCTTGCCTTCTCCAGTAAGCATATAAAGGACTTAATTTCTATACTTCTGTTTAAAATTTAAATTTGGCCGGAATAGTATAGGAACTTTTAAAGCCTAAGTCACCAGTTTTATACTTCATCTTCAGACACTGGTGCAACTATACAGAAGTCAGTGTTTCAATTTGCTATTCCCACTCTAAAGCTATAAAACTATAATTTCTATTACAGATTTGGCTTAGTATAAGATTTCAAAATAGGATGACAATCGTTAAATAATTACCTAGTAAGTAAAGATTTTTTTTTTATTTTCAGTGAAGCAGTATTTCTATCTAATAACCGTATCTTAACATTAGAATACATTGCAGTCTGAGACATAGAACAGGTAACACCTCTTGTTTAGTCTTTGGAAAAACCCTCATGCTCAATCCTTCTAAAAAACAATGCTTTAAAAACTTATGACCTCCTGAGAAGAATTATATAATGATCAAAATATAAATCAGCAAAATCTATATAAAGACATCAGACCCAAAAGTCCTCAAGTGAGCTGGAATGCAATCATGTTTTCACCCAAGTCTGTACAGGTGCACGGCTCACAGGGACACTGTGCTGACACTCTGTGTAGGTACACTTCACAGTTTATTTCAGGCTTACAAATACTCATCTGTTCATAATCTCAGTATTTAAAACTTGATAATCTCACCTTGTTAAGTTCATCTTCAATTTGACAAGATTTTAGACCAAGAGAACCAAACTCTTCTTCTTTAACTTTCTGTATAATGTCATAAACTAAATTGTAATCTTCTGCTGTAATGCTTGAGAAATTGATATGATGTGGGATCATATCCTGGCTGAGATTGCCCATTTTCAAAAGTTTTAAAATCTTCTCTGAATTTCTGTAAAACACAATAAAACAGAGAGATCAAACTCAGTGATCTGTGTTAGTTTATAAATTAAATAAGCCATAAAAATAATTTGAAAAAAAGAAATGGATATTCATACTGGATAACACATTTTTCATTTATGATATTGGCTTTGAAGCCCAGAACTGCAAACACCACCAAAGTTGCCAGCACAGAAGTGAAAAAATTGATGAAGGACACCAGTACAGCATCAAAATGGCAGTTGTTGTCTCTCTTGTTGTAGCTTGAAAAGGCAATGACTCCACCAAATCCAAGCCCTAAGGCAAAGAACACCTGAGTAGCAGCTTCTCTCCAGACCTTGGGCTCCAGCATTATTTCAAGCTGTTTGAAATTAGATATAATATATGTCAGCTATAAAATGCATTTCTATTATATGAAAAAAAACCAACAGAAAAAAGATCAGGAAGACAACCTACATTATAAAATGCTAGTACTCCACTACAAACATATTTTCATTATGATGAAATGAAAGCTGAATGAGACACCCAAAGYTGGCAAACTTATGGGCCAGAATTTCTATTTATTTTATATTATCTAAATATCAAAGAGAAACATGGTATACAGTATGTTCCCAACAAGAAGACACTACTGGAGCTATGTAACTGAAATAGCAGCTAGATATACCAAGAAATAAGAGAGAATTATTGTTTTTTACTGTATTAACTATCTTTTATTTATAGTATATGTATTGAATTCTATTAGACTTAAAGATGTATTTTAGGTTGATCGACCCACATAATACATGCAACGAATATGATTGAAATTGCTTTGCTATCACTTTTCAAACAAATAAAAAAATGGTGAACATGAGATACACATGCTTATATGGAATTCTATTACATGCAAGTATGAAAAGCAAAATGAAATATATGAAATGAATGCTAGCCACCACAAGTTGTATAGTCCATGAGTCAAATCTTTTAAGTCAGATGCCTTGAACTTAACCTTGTGTTAAATGGGTCATGTATTTCATGGGCAACTAAGCCTTTTATCAAAAAATTGAACAGTATTGCTCACTATGATCAACTGCACTGCTCCTTCAAAAAGAAAGTTTTGTTACAAAGTTATGAGTCATCATCTGTCTATCTCAAATTCTTCTAGATACTGAATCGCAAAAAAAGAAGTAAAGAAGAACATTTAAATTTTAAATATTCGATTTTCTCAAGTTGATTCAGGGCCTCTCTTAATGCATGTGATTTTTTTTAAGTCCTAGATTTATTCATATAAATAAAACTAAAAAATATCAGCATAGATGCCAGAATAATTAGACTGACTGTCTTACTCTGAAGAGAAATAAATCTGCTATTGTTACAATATTTTGAATGAACTGTCAGTTTCCCRTAAATATTTTTTACAGATAGGTAGCAGATAGCTTCTTTATTCATTTATATGTAGCTGAAATACAATATAACTGGGAAAAGAAAAGGTGTTTACAACAGTAAATATGTTTCTGACTCACAATTTGGATCATAATTACAATGCACAAGTAGCTATTGCACGCAGTTCTACCTCTGCATTACACTGTCATGCCACAGCTTTCCCACGAGAGGGAGCCCGAGAAACACCCTTTACCAAATCGAAATGGTTGAAATAACAAAATCTCGCTTTCCTCCATGTATCCTTTGGTACCATCACAAGTAGTGTGTTCTCGGATAAACATAGCTTGGACTTCCAAAACACATTTGCAATTGATTTTATATTAGGTATTGTCTGGGAAATTTTGGAGGGTCTGTACTTCACCTTCATGCAATCCTATAGTTTAGCGGCAGTAGCTGATTTCAGTGGGTTTTTCATACCTTTCTTTAGCTTTTCCATGAAGTTTCTTATCTAGGCTTTCTGCTTTGTTCAACTGCCATGCCAAACAGAGCAATTCTCCCCTTGTACATTAGTCCTGCGTTCTCACACCTTCACCAATGTGTATCAGTCCTCTCCCATTGTGGCATAATTTATGGGAATTTGTTGCCATCATCTGCGCTCAAAAATGTGGTCATTTGCTCAGCTAWTTGGGCTGAAAAGATGTTTCTCCCTCCCTTCTCACATCTGTGTACCTGGACAATTTTCATGCCACATTGGTTTAGCACTCCTTTTAGTAGTCTGGCTGCCCAAATGAAGTGTTAGCACAGTGGAGTGAATGAAACAAGTGGGGGAGTTCTGAATTTATCCAGGTAGTCTCTTATGAACCTACAGTCCAAATCAGTGCTCATGTACGAAATATTACAATGAAATACATTTTAGGGTTTATATTCACATATGCACGTGACATAACAGGTTTCCTAACTTCAAATTTAAGCCACAATTTAAAATTTTGATACAAAATTAGAAACTGGCGAATAAATTAAGAACATTTTTTCTTTTGATATCACTTATCTGAACAGTTGAAACGATTCCATAATTAAGCATAACATAATTATAAAGTAAGCATCAGCTGCAACTTATTTTAAGTCCACCTCAGATGAAGCAGGGAATATAGAAGAGGTGTTGGTATCTGGTATCCAAGGGGAGATTTTATATTTGTTTTCCCTCAGTACCTAGTGATACTTATCCAGTCAAAGAAAATATTAACACTGTGGTTGAGAAGCCAGGTTGTATGTTAAACAGGCCTGCATTTCACCTCTGCACTAGACTTTCTCTTGTTAGCAGGCATTACATTTTTCTGTTCCTCAGGTCTTCCAAATTTGCCTGACCAGCCTGCAAGTTCCTGCACAACAATGACTCTTTAAAGCAGTGACAGTGAGTGAAGYGGAACATGACTACATCAATGTGAGAGCTGACAAAGGTCATTTTTATAGGATGACAATTCTCCAGACTCAAAACACCTGGAATCAAAACAACTGACATAACCCTGTCATGTAGCATTAGCCACTATGTGCATTGATTTTGATTATCTTATTATTTAGCTTTCATTTTTGAAGTAATTGTCCTATTCTTCTCAACTGTATTGTGAAGTGGACTTGTTGGAAAGTCCATTTCGCAACACAATATGAACCCCAGTATTATGCATTCCTGAGTATGGCTCTGACTATTCAAACATGCTTCTCCTATAGTATAGACGTAGTTGCAAGCATTTGAGATAGGTGTGGGTAGAATTCAGATCTTCAAGCTAAACAATGATTCATAACACCCCTTATCACCTCCATAGTTAGAAAATCTAAAGATGTGTAAGGCATGTTCCTGGTAAAAATATTGGCAGTAAAAATACATATGCTTAGAACTGCTGCTATCCTCGCATGTCATAAGAAAATTGCTAAGGAAAGCCGAGTTGTGAGTACTTACACCACTTTACTATTAAATACAGTACTGTACTTTGGGCTACTATGTAAACAGCTTTAATTTATTTCTAAAAAGGAAGAAAAAAATGTACTTTTTCAAAAGGGACAAGATAATTATGTATGCCATGACAGTTCAAAGTAAGGCATTGACATCCTAGAACTAGACATTTCAATATTAGAGAATGGCAAGATTGAAGATTCATTTCTCTTTTCAGTATTTAAAGCTCTCTAAACATCCTGAATCCTCTAACTAGCACTTTCAGTTGCTTAGGTTTTTAGAGGCATATATCTCTGGGAATCCTCACCTAAGGGAGGCAACTCCACAGACCTTTGGAACACTTAGAGCCTTTGGACTTTAGGGCTTGGCATTTTGCCACTGAGGTAAACAACAATCTTGCAGTTTAAGCAAACAGAAATGCAGCCAAATGTTCTATGAAGACAATAAGCTTAAATGAGAGCGTTCATAAATGGTCACATTGCAACTGAAACTTTAATACTCTGCAAACAGAAATTAAGCACACACCTTAGGGGTGAACATGTGACGAATTCCATCCACTGACCCGTTAAGGAGCAGTCCTCTGATCAGAAAGCATAAAAGTACCACATATGGAAAAAGGGAACTAAAATACATGATCTGAAATATAAGAAGGTAAGAAAAAGTTTAACATGACATTTAACATGGACTTTCTTTTCAATATCTTCATTCACTACTGAGTATCCTTAGGATATATGACTGAATTGATAAACATATGCCCTAAGAAACATGCAGAACACTTCCCATTACCCTTGTTTCTGCAGAAGAAAGTAAAATCACATGACTGTAAAAGAAGTTAAATTCTATACTGTATGAAAACAATACAACTGTTATTTATCACTAACTGATAAAGAATCATCGGACTTCCAGGGAAATTCAGTATGAATTCAATGAAATGAAAACAAAGACAGAAGTAAACTGTTGCATAATTGCTTCTCTTTATTAAAACCACTTTGACTGGGTATGGTAAAGTTATGCAGTATGAATAGAAACTCMTTTTGTCTTCTGAAGGAAAGGGGACAAGAATCCATGGAAAGTACATAACCAGTGAATTCAATCACTAAGCAAAGCTTACTGGCAAAACAACAAAAACTAGCAATCAAATTTCATCTTTCATTACCCATCACTGAAAAGACAATTTATTCTGTCAAGTTTAGAAAATGATGTGCTCATTAAACTTGCTTCTTGTTTCTTTAACTAAAATGCTTTAAGGAGGTCACAGAAATTTCCATATCAGTGCCAAACTTTTTTATAGCAAGGAATTTTGCTATTGGAACTAATTATTTTTCCTCTGAAATATCACMGAGATCAACAGATCTAGCAAATCTTTAACCAGACAATCCAGCCGGCTGCACAAAAAGGAAAGAAGACAAGGTAACAGTACTCAGATGCAAAGGGATGGTAAGTCATCAGTCAAAAGGAACAATCCAGAATCCTGGAAAACAGCTGTGTTAATGACAGAAGTATGCATATGTGGGAAACTTATTTCCTTAGACACTCAAAAYACACAGACTCATGCTCCACAATAAAGCTGAGCTACAGTTACTTGCAACAATTATGCTGATGAGAAGCAAAATGATTCTTCTTCAGATTTCACTCCATTCCCAYTAAATCACTACAATTTCCAAGAACATTGCTAGAATTTTAATGCTTAACTATTAACAGTCCTCTACTTGAGATTATATGAACAYAGGTTTGAGTCACAGCACTAAACCTGCTCCTCCAGATTTCATCAGAGTAAAGAGAGTGTTTGGTGAACAGAAATGCCCTGAAATGCTTCAAAGTAAACCAATGTCATGCAGGTAAACAGTATACTCACTTTGCCTGAAGACTGAATGCCTTTGATCATTGCTAAGCATACCATGACCCAGGCAGCCAGCAAGCAGATAGTCATCTTCCAATTTAAACCTCCACTCTCTGACAGAGAGCTGGAAATATTCAGTGCTTCTCTGTACCAGTAGTAAGTGGTTGCAGAACTTTTCTCACACTCTGGCTCCACAACTGTCAAAGAGATTTTAGCAMGTAAAGAATGGGTTCAGTAGAAATATTTCATAACAGTGTTCTACTGCTTCTCAATATCTCTAATTGTGCCATCATCACTTACTAAGAAACTAAACTCACAAAACAGTCTTAAGACATTGTCTAAAGGAAAAAGTGATTACTAATGGTGAAAGCTTCTGGCTATAGCTTTTAAAACACCCTTTTGGGATAATGTATTATGGTATATCCTACTCCAAGGCAGAATTTATTCATCACTTCAGAACAAAGTAGTAGGCAGGCCTAGATGAAGACACACATTTCATTCACACATAAGYTTACATAATTTTGCATATGATACCATGAATTACATATTATGAAAACTATCTCTCTTCAATGAACACAAATTTGAAGACATATGGAAAATAAATCTTTGATTATGTCTGCTTTGATGTGAAACTCAGATAAACAGGGACTTAATTACTATTATAAACAATAAAATAATAACATAATGATACCAAAGTGATGAGAAAAGGAAATAAATGGTTCCTGCAGATGTGTTTAAGGAAAGTTGCTATGCATGTTCCAGAAGTGATTCTTTTGGTTATACTGTAATCCTCATTATACTCATGTTACCAAACAGTTTAAGAAATTGCATGTATCTAGATATAGAGCATATAAATAGAAACATTTAATCAGGGAAAATATTTACTCAAAGTCTTTCTTTATAAATTATTTATACCTGATGATTAATCACATATGTAAGGTAGGTCCTGAGTCAAGATTAATTAATGGAAAAAAAGAGAAAAATACACTAATTTAAATAAACCTAAGACAGATGCCAGATCTTCACTGAAATAACCTATTAAAATTGGCAAGATGCTATCAAATACAATAGTCTTCGTTTTTAAGCTTAATTCAGATGGTCTCTCCTGAAGTTAGGCTGACACACTGTATCTTAATATTTAGGCAAGATAAGAGTACATAAACAATTACTGCTGCTTGATTAACAGATAATAGCTTGTGGAATACAGTCAATTTGACTGTGTGTCAACATTCAGAAGTACTGACTATTTCTGTATAACAACTGAAGCAAGCAACTCTGGGAAATACACTATAAAAAGGCACAAGTTTTCAAATGTCCCTGATTGTTCTTTATTCAAGTGGAAAATGAACACACAAAAGATCATTAAAGGAAATTTAGGATCTGAAATGAAAAGAAACAAAAAAAAAATCACGTTTAAATAGCAATAATAATACAAAATGTGTAACTGTTACAAGATAACCAAACCAAAGARATAAAGAACTTTTCATGCTGCTTTAGATTACGTCCATAAGAGATCATCTCGTTACAGCAAAAATCCAATGACCAATTATCTAATTTCTATGAATTTACAACTAAAACAGCACTTTTATCACTTGCATTTACAGTTTTCCATTTTCTCCTTTGTTAGTAAAGCAACAGCTTTTTGCCAGGAAGTATCCAACTAATTTAAATGTAATAATATCCTTCTTCCACCTTTGTTTTTCACCAAGTAAGTATAAAAAGTAGTATCAACATCAGAAAAAAAGAAATTGGATTATTTTTCTGCAACACACTAAATAGCATTCTTAATTTTAGTATTCTTTAAAATGCTGTTGACAGTGATGCTTTTTTCTAAATATATCTTTGATTAAGCTTTTGTWGTACTTTTCAAGTATTATAACGTGACATTAAGATAGAAAAATAGTTCTGCATATAACACTTTTGCACACAAATACCTTTTTAAATTTTATTTTTTCTCCTTTTTGTTTGAAAATCTCAAATTTTATACACTTCCAATGATTTTTAAGAACCTTATATTAATATAGACTTACAGGTATGAGATGCATTTTTAACTAAAGGACATTGATCCCATGGTAATGGATGCTGAAAAGACTGGGAGAAGTAAAACAAACTCCATCCAATAATGACATTGTAGTAAAGAGCCACGAAGAAACATACCTAGTAAAAACAAAAAAAAAAAAGAAAAACCAGAAAGTTACATATATGAAGTGAATCAAAAAATCCCTGCTGAACTTCTGCCTATTTCTGTACATCAGCCAATGAACCAAACTTTAATCCAACTAAGTCAGAAGAAGGGAATGACTTGTCCCAATGCAGTACCTGACATTTTCTAGATTTTCACTTTTCTCCATATTTCTCATGTTACACCTATAATTTTACAGGCATTTCTTYCTCCAGATGACTAGTCTGTTCCACAGTTCCTAATTTCAAAAGAACCACAAAATACAAGTTGACTGATTCAACTGACACACATATATAAACATTTTAAATGGATCAATTAAAGTTTTAAGATCTTCAAAACCATTATAAACTGACTTTTTGAGTCTCAGCTACAAATCAACAGCCTTTCCTTGCAGCGAAACAGGAAATCTAAATTGTAACACCTGAAAGCAAATGACACAATGTTAAAAAAAACTTACTACACAGCTTGCAAATCCAATTCCTCCAAGTTTGGGGCTGATATAATTCCATACACCRATACTCCCTCGGCGGATCCTCTGTCCAACAGCAAGCTCCAAGAAAAAGAGTGGAATCCCTATTATCAGTAGCAAGATTAAGTATGGCACAAGATAGGCACCTACGAGGGGAACAAGGCATAAATCAAAGTAAATGGAGGAAGAGTCAGAACTTGACAGAACAAATGTAAAAACTTCTAATAGCTTCAAGTTTGAAATAATGTCCTTCATTGCAAAGCTTTTTTGATCACATGCAAGAGCGATCAACCTAAACCTTGGTCATAAGTCTTGTAAGATACCAAAAACCCTGAAACACATAATTCATAAAGCACCACCGTAACATTTTTGAGGCAAGCCTTACTGAAAGTGAGATATTAATGAAACGAGTTGTTGAAATTTTAGATATTCAAACTCTTTAGGTATATAGAATCATCAGGAGCCAAACCAACGTTTCTTAAAGTACCTTGCAGCTTGGCTTGTAACAGAGGAGCAAGGCTGAATATAAAGGACATACAGAAAATACTCTGTGTACAGCATTCTGGGGCTCAACTGTAAGTGGTTTCAGAAGATAACTCTTGATTTCTCCATTTCTCAGATGCTCAAAAAACTATAAAGATGCTAAGCAAGAAAACTGTATCAGCCTGTTGCCACAAGGCTTCAGACTGAAAATAGAAACATGAGGTGGAAGTGAAACGGAGTATTGTAGATCCCTATCTTGCAATACTCACCAACTCCCTTCCTCGAGGCATACTTGAAAATGCAACTGTCATTTCTCCTTTACATAAATACATATATATTAAAAACCGTCTTTTTTAAGATCTTATTCCCAGGAATTGATCATACACAACTCTAACTGAAGGATGTATCTCCCTTTATTTCATCAAGTGTGATTGTAAGCAAATATATCCATACACTAAATGCACTGACAAGTTYCAAGCCTAACTTCCTCCTTGATGTGGTGGAGGATTTAGTACCAGAGCTAACAACACGTGTAGGCATCAGGAATAAGCAACAACGGTACCTGACTTTATGTGGCTCTTATGCTGCAACATAGGCTACTGTGCTGGCCAAGAAGCTYAAAGGGCTTAGAACTTCTGTTTGAAACTATTGTAAGGCTAAGGAAAATCACTTGAGAGGTGCAGACTGCAGCATGTTGAAGCAAGCTACAAAGCAAAGATCTAAAGACCTAAGAAGCTTAGATACAGGGCTGCTAACTTTTGTATCATCACAGTCACTTCATCTCTGTGATGAGAGAGATGCTGAGCAAAGTTCAGAAATCAATTTTGCATTTATCCTCAACTCCAGCTAAGTCCTWCTTCAAGTTTCTTCATCCGGGGTCAAGTTTCTGGGGCTTTTTTTAGGAGTCTATCACAATACACTGGCATTTTCATATCCTTAGTGGGCAGGTTATCTCATGGAATACAGTTTATTATAGAAAAGCTAAACTTTCCTAGGCTGTGCAGGAGGTCTCAGATGTGCTGGTAGCATTTGTTCCTGTTTAGGTCCACTTGCTATTTTGCTCCTCATGAAGCAAACGCTAGTTGGACAACCTCTTCTATTACAAAGATCTTACAAAGAYATTAATCTTGAAGTAACTGCAATCTCGAGTCCAGGACTAGTGGGGAAAAAAAGAAGAAATTAAATCTGAGAAAAACAGGAGCCACAAAATGCTGACCTCCTGGAATGAGCCCAGAGGCACTAAGCTGATCACGGGACTRAAAGACAGACTGGAAAAGTTAGGGTTATTCAGTCTGCAGAAGAGAAGGTTCTGGMGAGACCTTATAGCACCTTGCAGTACCTAAAAGGGGCCTAAAAGAGAGCTGGAGAAGGACCTTTAACAACAGCATGGAATGACAGGACAAGGGGGAATGGCTTTCAGATGAAGGAGGGTTGATTTAGATTAGATATTAGGAAGAAATTCTTCTTACTATAAGGTTGGTTAGGTACTGGAACTGGTTGCCCAGGGAGGTTTTGAACTCCTCGTGCCTGGAACTGTTCCAGCGCAGGTTGGATGGGGTTGTGAGTAACCTGGTCTAGTGGAAGGTCCCTTGCCTACAGCAGGGCAGCTCGAACTAGATAATCTTTTAAGGTCCCTTCCAAACCAAATCATTCTATGATTCCATGAAAAACAACTGGTAGACCAGACAAAGAATATTAATCTCATGTACCCCACAGTCTATAGGGTACMTTATCAGTGATGTAGCTCCTGTATTTGATTTTCTTGACATGATGATATGCTATGCAATGACACTGTCTGAGCAGCATTTAGAGAAAACCTGTGTCAGGTTCTGGAAAATCTACCTGTTTTGAGCTTACAATACTCCCTTCATAGAACCAAACTTCATGGTCTATCTAGTTTCAGCACACCGGAGTGTCTACTGAAGCACTGTTTTTACAGAGGTAGCAGCTACATTTCCACCCAGTACTTTGGTGTCTCTTTTGGTTCATCTTCCATGTGCATGTAATGGAAAGAATGTAAAGGGATTACTTTCTGTTAAGAAAAGAGATAGAAAGAAATAAATGTGAGGAAAACTGAGGAACAGAGCACAGCCACATTCAAAAATGAGGGGGACAATCTGTCTTAAGAACATGTAACACAAAAAACATTAAATACCCTTGATTTACCCTCAAAATTTCTGCAAGATAGAATTTACATTGCAAGCGAGAAGCTTTGGCATCACCATCTTAAAAAAATTGGTCATACAATTCACTGAAAGCCAAGAGTACATAGATTTTATATCACATAATGCTTCTGTAAATGATACCTTMGATCTTAGACAGGTGTGGCATAGCTGAGCAGAGACAAACCTATACAGCTCAAAAAAATTGGGGCCTAGTGACTTACCCTGAATCCCACTGGATGACTGTACAAGAGCAGGAACTGAACCCAGCTCTTCAGTGTCCCAGTCCACAACCTTAATCACAAGGCTGCAAAGTTAAGCACATGTTTAAAGACTGGGCTGATGTGGGTGTTTTACGGTGCAGTATCAATGTAAATTGCAAGATTTATCAGTTAGATTCTACCAAATGAGTTAAATAAATGTGGTGTTAAACCCACACAACATCAGAAATAGTCAACCCTGAGGMACAGACAGCCAGACAGCAGAGTTCACCTTTATTCTGCTAGGCTTAGGCAAAGCACCTGAAGTGCTGACCTTCTGATTATTCAAACCTGCTGAGCTTCATTCTGACTTTCTTCCTCTCCCCCAAAAAAGCATAATGAAAAATTGTGCATGTTTGAGYTTCAGTATGATAGAGCTCGGGGATTATAAAGTTGTATCACAGCTGCAAGGGGCTTCTGTGCCCTGTAAGCAACCTGAAACCACAGCACCTCTGGGCAAGTATTTTGCTGAAGTCTTCCCTTGAAGCTAGACATACTTCAAAGAACGCTAGGACATCTTCACTTCATCCTAAAAAAGAATCACTATGGAAACATCTCAGCATGTCTCTTATTTGCCAGTTCATGAAAACATGGGTCCTTGCAGTTACAACATTGGATAAAGACCATTCTTACTTGAATTTGAATAATAATTTGGCCTTAAACAGCATCCTACAATCAACTATCCGCTACACGTACCAGCTAAGCTGCCTTCTGAATATTAAAATTCTTGATAGTTCGGATCCCACGGTATCTTTTCTACTGTTATAAAATTATTCTACTTTTGCATGTTTTGGTCTTGGCTTCCACATTAAAAAACTCACCTCAATAAGGAAAAAAAAAAAAACCCTCATCTTTCTTCACTGACAAATGAATGACAAAGATACAAGATTTCAGAAAGATTTCATGATTGTTAAGACTGTGCACAGCACTTCTTTGATTTGTTATTTTGTTTATTTAATCAAACACCAGAATAGGACAGCTGATGAATTGTCCCTCTTGAGATTACAATAAGCACTGCATTTGGCAACTTTATTGACAGAAGCGGAATGATGACATTGGTTTGGATTTAAGCTCTTATTAATGCTAAAAAAATAATGAAATTACATGATTCATTATGCTTAAAGACTTGGAAAGTATTTTCAAAAGCAATAACACAATGCAACAYAAACATTACCAACTTGATACTACAGAAGAATTTTCTTCTCCTAGCAATTACTGGTGTAACCTAAAAAATGTATTAACTTTACACATTTGTTTCAGCAGCTGCTGTGCTAGATTTTATTTAAGTGTCCCACGTCTGATTTAACTTTTATTCAATCAAGGTGAAGTTTATCACTCTCTTGAAGAGAGATCCCAGCTCTTATTGCTTACTAGACAATTACTAAGAGAATGGAAGCAAGAAGCTGATCTTCAGATGAATTTATTTCCAGTGTCAAATGTTAAATTTTCAAGGTTATGACAAGTGAGCAACAAAAAACTGYGAGTTAACAGTATATTAAGCTTCACTAAGTGAAATTATTTACCACTACAAAACAGAAACTGCTTTTATCAGGAAAACTCTGATAAACGGTTTTATGTTTTATCTGCAGGTTTATGGTCTATCCTACTGATAGGATAGTCTTCCTGTCACCAGTTTTTTTGTGCCTGAGTACAAAACTGTGCTCAAAGGGTGAAAATCCCCTTAGCCAGTAAGCTTTGATGAAGAAATACACTTTCAAAATAAAAACAGGATATTTTCAGTACACTAAACTAAAACTAGAGCCTCAAAATACATAACTCACAAAATTATACTGAAGTCATCAGTGAACTCAAGGCACTGAATATAAATTAATGATCCAAAACTACATAATAAAGTCTCTGAATCCATACTCACGTGTTGGAATACAAGGGAATACTTGCTTTGCTCCCATTCCTCTTTATTAGATAACCAGGCTGTAGCTTCGAACAATTTCAACCACAGAACTTTAATGTCAATCTGCTGCTATTTCAGTAAAAAATTCAGACTAATTAACCATAAAAATTCACAATGTGACTCTACCCAGGTCAATCTTTTCAAAACATAATGACAATATCATCTGCTACAATTTTTCCTATTTTGCTCACAGCCTTTATCTTCAATTGTTTAGTAGTTCTTTTGACTTTTCACATCACAGAGATATTAAAAAACATATCTTAAAAAAATCAGACAAATTAACTTAATGCTCATAAAAATGCAAAACAAAATCTTTGGGCATGCAAAGTACCTTGTAGACTACTCACTTTTCTTCATAGTAACACTCATGTTAGCAGAACAGCTAATTTAATTTGCTTTTGTAACTTCCAATTATATAGAAGCATCATTATGCTCCTGCTAATCCTAAAGAAAAATGACAACYAAACAAAAAAAAYTTTAAATATTTTTTTTCTTTGAAAATAGTGTCATGTGTGCAAACTGTCCCCCGGATGACAGCAAGGAGTAGAAGGAAAATAAAAGTCTAGTTTGTCACTATTAGCCTCCTGTCAAGACTGGGTAGACCTGAGCAGTTTATTTTTAAGGCTATCAACCACAGGAAGCTCTTCAGGTAGCTCTGAACCTATGTTATGCCAACAGAGGCTATGAAATTGTTATATAGGAACTGTGCTTATCTGAACAAACTCACATATTCACCTTCATGTAGCAAAGCAGTAATAAATTGTACAGTTCAAAAATGATGAATTGAGCGAACTCTGCTCCAGTGCAAATTGTCTTTATCAAGAATCAAGGATGAAACAGCTTTTTGATCTGTTAGGCTGCAAAGAGTGGAAGAGGTGCCCTAAGTGCCAGATGGGGTCTGGGAATTACCTGCCAGGGGTAGGAAGGGCCTGTGGTGAGGACAGATCTCTAGTCAGAGAGGTCCCAAAACTTTACCAAACATCTTCAGCCCCTCTTTCACAGAGCCTAAAACTCCTTTGGGCCCTCTTGCTCAAAGCCAAGAAAACCAGCACCCCAGAGTGCTCTCAGTCCCCTCCCAAACCTTTTTTTGTACATCCCCAATCTCAATCCAAGTACAACCCAGCTGCACACCAGCCTTTCTCTCACCTCTCCCAACAAATGTTTTTCTGGGAATGAGTCAAGTGTGAAAATCAGCAAAGAACTATCAGATATTACTCTAAATATTTTTGAGTTGCTATGAGCTAAAGCAACAGGAATAACTGTTGTTTGCAAAGATATCCACAGATGCCCAAATTGTCATTTAAGTGCAGTGCTACTCAAGTCACTTTTAAAGATGGTATCACTTCTCATTGAAGCAGTAAAGAGCTCAGACRTCAGGAGTGTCATCATACCACAGGCCACAGCCATAAACAAACCAAATCTCTCTAGAGAACAGGGCAGAAAACAACCAATTTTTTCTCCACAAAATCCTAAAATAACATATATCTATTTGGGCTAACCTCGTTGTGTGTTATCATGTTTATTTTGTTACAGAAGTTTAAAAGTAAGACAAAATAGAAGATTACTACAGAGCTAGGATTTACCTTTCTTTTACTGGTGGCTTTAGAATACAATGTTGCAAGAAATCTGTGAAAGGAAACTAGTGAGTAACTCTGGGTTTTGCTTACTTCTTTTTGGTTTAAATTGGACCTGGATTTCTTGGTTTACTACTTTTTAATATACTGCCCTTACCTAATGGTATTTTCTAGATATAAGTTCCTTAAACAGGGAAGAAAGTGAAAAATATTTGGTCTAAACTGAAGGTAGAGACCTAGTCATAAACTTCACTGAAACAATGAAAATCCACAGAAAGGCTGTTTACTTTATATCAAGAGACTTTAACAGGTGTTCACAGCAAAGCTCTATCAGCAGAAGATTACAGAAMAGTTCTGACACTGATATTTACAATGGGTTACATAAAATCACTCCAATTTTACCTAGAATAAAACATAATTGAAACAATACGTGTAGCAGAAACACAGAACCTAATATAAAACATGTGTAGGTTTTTTACTGTGCATTTGAAGTTTTCACTCCCTCCCCCTATTTTTATGCACTTTTTTTATGCACAGAATTATCTGTCTGCACACACATGTACAAGCACCAATGTACTTTACACATTTCAAAGTTGCATGTCACCTTCTCCACCTTGTACTGCTGTAATGAATTATCTTTGAGACTGCATCTTGACACCTGCTTAGGATGAAATTATAGAGAATACACACATTTGAATAGCTGTACCTTTAACTATGAATTGGTTTCTTTTAAAAATTAACTAAAAAATGTACTATTTTTCAATTAGTAGGGATAAGGGATAAGTGATTAATTCTATATTCTGTCTAGTAGTCCAGACTGCCATTCACTGAAAAGCTGTGGTTTTTGAGAAACTACATTTAGAATGTTTTCTCATTTAATACTACAGATTAAGGAAATTTTAAATTCCACACAAATCATGAAATCACTCATTTAATGCCTTTCTCCAGAATAAAAGGAAAAAAGAAGAAACTTTAATGATAGTAAAAAAGAAATTCAGTAACTAGATGTAAAAGGATCTAGACTTTATCCTGAAGATGGAATATCTGAAAGCATAAACTTAATTTTTATTGCTTGAACTGAGAAAAAACAAATAAAGAATTACACTTTTACTGCATTCTAGGCTCATTTCTATATCCCTCAATTACATCAGTTGTATCATTCAGCTTTTAAAATCCACCAGGACTAGAAAGTTGTTCTTGATTTTCAGTATACATTCAATTTCTGTATCATAAAAGTGACAGATTGGGTTTGCATTCAGCTTAGTCATTAGCTACAATAAGGTGTGCATTGATGTAGTACACTTGTGTACGGTATAGCATTGGGTAAAATACTAATCCTGCATTCACACAGGAAGGAAACTATCCAGTCTCATACTTCAAACTGCATGCAAGACCACAGATGGTCAGCTAACAAACAACTTGATGTTATTGTTTTAAGTGAAAGATACCTTGTTATTCAGGAAAACAGTAAACTGTCTAACAGCACAGAACCAGATGCAGTCCCTTAATGTAATGATTTAAATTATTCAACATCAGGTAAAAAAAAAAAAAAAAAAAAAAAAAAAAAGAAAAAAAGAAAAAACCCAACAACTTTTTTCTGCTTAAGAGTATTTTGAAGTTCTTGCCAAAAGTAAATCGTGATCAAATAGCCAGGAGCTAAAGAACAAAGGTGTGAAGCTTAGCCGAAATACTAAAAGACCAAATGCTGCTTTGGCCTTTAAAGTGGATGCAGTTTTAATGCCTTGATTTATTGTCCAAATACTATAAAGAACACTTTAGCACAATAACCAGGTCCTAAACAATGCAACCCTCCATAATTATGTGTTTTGGTTAGCTACTGGTTCAATCAGTAATGAAGGTCGTGTCAAGATCTTTCTATCCTAAAATGAGGAAATGGCACCTTAGAATGCATCTTTCTAAAAAAAGAGAATGTGGGTTTTTCCTCATAGGCTCCAACAAAAGTTAAAAGAAAAACTTGACATGTTGGAGCAGGTTTTACTGTGGCTGTCTCTGCTAACTTTGAATTCTGAAAGATTAGCATCTTCATTTAGGTACAACCAGCTGTAGCACAAAACTTACCTCCACCATTCTTCTGACACAGATATGGGAATCGCCACACATTCCCCAATCCCACAGAAAATCCAACTTGTGCCAGAATATATTGGAGTTTGCTGTTCCATGCAGGTCTTTCATCTTCTACATCTGATCCTTCTTCAACATCTACATCTTTTTCTTCCTGATCATCAACCATAAGCTCACTCTTCTTGAAGGCATCATCTGAAGAGTCCTCATTAGAGAGCAGGTCCTTGACTGACTCAATGACCTCATCATCTAGCTCTCTTTTCACTACCTTGCTGTTCTTAGGCATTTTTAATTTGAGACAAAAATCAGGAAATGACGTTCAGCTGAGACAGATGGACAAACACTGAAGAAAACTCTCCCTCTGCTTGGGCAAAAAATTGAATAAAAAGACTGAAGATGGTGCCTGATGAGTCTTTGATGCCAGAGATTCAACTGTAAGGACTTCTGTTTATGAATGCTTGTTCTACTGAAAGTATCTGTGGAAAAAAAAATTAAAAAGGGATATTATACTATTACATAGAAGAAAGTTAATTTTGAAATCATGTGCTTTGTTTTACCCATTTCTGCTTATCTTAGTGATTTGACAGGAGGAGAAAACAAAATGGGATGTTAAACCACTTTCAAACTCTAGGGAATAAGTTCACTGATTGGTCTTAAATATTATTCTATAATACATTTCATTCACTTGCTAAGGGTTTTGTTTTGGTCTATTTCCTAAAGACTGATAGGCTAATTGCTCATATTTTCATATCATAACAAGATTATTCTTATCAGACATAAAAGGGTACGCACTTTACATAAAATTTAGGAGCTCCACTCCATTACTTCCTGACTTAACAGCTGTACTTGAATTTATTAAAAGTATATTTTAACCAAAATAGATTAAACTTTTCAGACCATTTCAGACAGTCATGCAGCAACTGAATTTTTGATACACAGGATGCCCCTAGTAGTTCAAAAGCAATGGTGACTTATTCTGTTGTTATTCTTCATCACAGACCATATAATCAAAGTCATAGTTTGAAAGGAGAGATGCTCATCTCTTATGAACTTTGATGTTTTGATTATTTTTAGTTATTTCCTATTTCTAAGAAACTATCTGAAATATGTGAAAAGCTAAATCCATTTAAAAAGCTCACTGTTTCAACTGTATATCTGCAGAAACAAAAATGCCTGAGTTTGAATATATGTTTTTCTTAAACACAATGAATCATTTAAAAATACACAAACACTTGCAGCTGCCACACAAAAGGAAACCATAAGATTTTGGGGAGGAATGTTTTTCAATAAATTCTTCACTAATCACATGGGATAAAACTAGGGTGTGCAAAGCTATCTGCACAATTAAGAGTCTTAAAAGGGATTTAGATTATGTGTTAAGCTTCATGAAAACCCTAAAGAGGGCTTCTGTAAAGAATACACAAGAAGTCTAATCAAGAACTGCTAACTGATGAGAAACAGAAATTACTGCATGAAACATAAGACCTTACAGTTTTCTGCTTATAGACCTGCTGCAACATCAGGCTGCATCATGTCCTGACCAAATCTCACACAGTCATTGACATCAAGCACCTCATGGCTGCTTCTGTGACAGACCAAAGGAAAGACCTTAAGACACTGGGACCCAGCCCATGGTTTTTCAACATGAGACTTCACAGCACCAGGAATAAAACCTCTGCCACGATAAGTACTATCACCAGTCTCCTAGCCAACAGGGCAATATCCTTCTGCAGTAATTTACAAGGATTTGGAAGTTGAACTTCACTCCAATTGCCTACGAACTCCCTTGTAACCTCTTTTCATTGATTCCCTAGACTCTGGTCACTGTCTTCTCACTTTCCCTTCTGTTACTGCCTCTCAGCAACTCGAGCACTGGCAGTCAGCCCAATTTTTTTAAGCATAGTATAGTCTACTTGGCTTGTGATCTGCTTCATGTTCACCACTGTCACTGAAGGGCTCAGGGTCCTATAAACCTTTTTTTTGACATGCAGTGGGACTAGGACCAAGCTTTGCTTTGACTGATACCAGTTCTTCAAAATAAAAAAAAATTAAAATATAGTGTATGAGCTATACAGAGAACAGTAGAACAGGGAAAGAGTTGTTTATACAAGAGAGAAATCCTAATACTCTATCCTGTATATCTGGGCTAAATGAATGTCTGTTTGGGCCTCTTTTCATCTGTTCTTTTGCATTGTGAAGTCTTCAAAGGATTACACCCTCTTCTAGTTCATACATGATTCAGGCTCTTCGTTCTGACTGAGATCCCTACATAGAACCAAAATGTGAACTTAATGTATTAAGTTGGAGCATTTAAAAAGTCCTAATAGAGCTTTGGGACTATAAGACACAGCATCTGATACTTCAAACACTACTTTTAGTCACATTTCAAACTTTTTTTTTTCTTTTGTTCCACTKATGTAAATTAAGAGAGCAGCCTCTCAGTTCCAGTAATTAGTAGTAAGTTGAGGGATTACATTAAAATGAAACAGCTGCACATGTGAAACTACCTCAATATTTGTCTGTAGGCCTGAAAACCTTCTCTAATTGTAATAAACAAAAGAGATTTTCAGTCAAAAAGACACAAGTCATCCATCAGTATTTACTGCAATGTTTTAAAAGGTCATACCTGGTTTAATTATTTTAGATAGAGTAACTTGCGGGGCAGCAATGATTTATCTGGAGCTCTCAGTGATGAGTCAATTCCAACAAATATTGCATCATTCTGTCCTGTCAGGCATTAAACATTGCACTGCTACACTTCAGGATAAACCGGCCTTGATACTTTCACTCCTAGCACAGTATATTTCCCTTTCATTAACCTTCCATGAGGAAGTATGTTATCCACAGAACTATCGCTGTATAGATCTGCAGCATTTGCAGGGCTTCAGAAAATGTGGGAGGCATGCTCAGCAGACTGGTGCATGGTCCTAACAGCGCTTTCCTAATTCAAAACATCATCGTTGGCCAGACTGCACCAAGGATGGAGCACAGCACTTCCAGACACATCACAAAACCTAAGGCACTCTCCAAGTGTCAGATTCTTCTCTGTGTTCAAGGAACTGATACTAAACCAAATAAGAAGTCCTGTGTCAAGATAAGCTGCCATCAGGTACAAATGTCTGAAGTGTAGTCCCAGCTGGTTTGAGCAAGGCTGCCGTTCCGTGCCCGGCATTCCCAGAACACAGTCAGTAACATGCACAGAAGCTCTGATCCAGAAAAACCTGCACAGAACACTGATATCAAACTACTCAGCTTGAATCAGGTCTAGATATGAATGCTCCCAAGTGAAGTCTGAAAAGGGAAAAACAGAATAAAGTTATTCACCAGCACGTTTAACTAAACATGAACCACTGAACAAGCTTTCTTTACCTTTTTTTTTTTTCCTCATCAGAGTATTAAACTTGAGCACTTCATCATATAAAATGCTATTCTATGTTCCCACATCATTTGGATGTAGTCTGGTATGGAAGTTCATCAGCATTAAACTAGGAAGTAACACACCAAATTCAGTTAAACATCTTCTTCAGTTAGTTCCACTACTAGTTACCTTCTACACTACCTAGTACAGTAATACAACACTTTGTGATGAGACAGTTTCTCCTAAATATCATTTCAAAATCTACACAACAAATCATCATTTTACTAAGGATTTCCAAAATTAACTATCATTATTAGGACTCCACACCCTAAACCATGTCAGATATTTTTTAAAAATTACCACGCTATTACTAGCATCTCAGATTAAAAGTAAAACATCTAAAATGTATTTCAGCCTTATTAAAGCTGTTTGTTTGTATGTTGGATTTTTTTTTTTCTGTCTTGAATCTAGATCATGGAATTTGATCAAGTGATTCAGTTATGGTTTCCAGGTGGTTTCTCATCCTTTTCATGACTCAAATGATGAAAACATAGAAGGGAAATTTTTATTATCACATTTACTGGAGAATGTAATACTTCTCTGGACTTTTCCACAACTGAAATGAGCAAATAAGGATGGTACCCCTTTTCTAATGTAAAATTCCATTTATAAAAAAATCTAAAATTATTCTTAAACTGACCTGACAAGTATCTGTATTGTTTGAGGGTATTTACCAGAATGGAAATCGATGAACAGTATACGATTCAATTAAAAGAACATTTATAAAATTATTCTGTCACTAAAATAACAACAATCATTAATACTGAGGTGCCACAAAAAAAACTTTTGAATAAAAACTTAGTAAATCAAACATATGAGCTTGATTTTAATTATGTCTTATTTGTCCTTGATATGCTAAAATATATTTCTTTAGCATACTGAAAGATAAAACAGTAAGGATTTTTTAACTTTTTTGGTATCAAGCAAACTGTAGACCCCAACTTTCTCTCTCAAAACACAGTGGGAGTTTTGGGTTTTTTTTTTTCCTATGGAAAAACGTCTTAAGGCACCAGCATGCAGAAGTAAAGTAACCTGATTAGACTGCCACATTACTGGTGGATTAAGCAATAATAATCCCTTGCAACAGGGAATTCAGACCCAAATTACCTCCCTGGGAAATCCAGCCTCACTAGAAGTTTTACTTCAGCTCAGTCCCACATTCAGAAGTGCTGGCACAGGGAGATAAGACTTGCAATGCCTCCACTGACTGAACTTGCAAGTATTTGTGGAAGGACCCAAAGGAACATCATTACTCAAAGCACCAAAAGACACATTGAAAAAAGACAAAGTCCTTTCCTCACAGTCTCTTTTGTATGGAATGCTTAGTAAGGGAGTGGTACTGGTTCTGTTCAACACTGCTGCCCCGCTTCACCGCTACATTGGTAATGGATCTCACATCGGGCTCCTTCCAATGCACCTCTATCAGACACATCTGCATGCCAGTAGATGGACACCTACTAGAAGAACATCGTACTGCTGGTTCTCTCAGCTGTGTAATACCAATAAACAATTTAAAGTTACGAGGTTGGAGATTTTCCCAACATGTACAGAAAAACAGGCACAAAAACACCTCATGGATTTGAAAGTATAATGAGTACAGCTGCCCCATGTTCTTGGAGACTCAGCACAAGGGTCTATAAAAAGCCATTTGTAAGGCAATTTTATGTTTAAAACAACCCACAGTAACACTGCAACAACTGATATAACTAAATATTAATGAACTTAAAGCAATGCTTCTCCAACTTGAATCAGAACACAGTAATTCTTACATTGTGTTTCTTCTTAAAGCCAGCACTCCCCTCTGAATAGGAAAGCCAAAAATATTCTTTTCTAACAGTGTACTTTTTTCTTTTCCAGCACAGTGTACTTTTTCCTTTTATAATTTTAACTTTATGATTGAAACACAGCAATTTGGCAAAATTATTTACATTGCATTTTTAATGCATTACAAATAATCCTCAGATCCTCATGGAACAGTAACTGTTTCAATCATCAATGTGACTTGGAGGGATAGGAAAAAAGAGAAAAAAATTAAAATCATGTGTTACAAAAGACTATCTAGAAAGTCCAGAAAGAAAATAACTTTCTAGAAAGCTACTGTGACATCATTAAAATAAAACAAAAAAAAGGGGGAAAGAATTGATACCTTTTTTAATTCAATGTTTGATATTGAAAGGATTAAAAAGATCATCACTCTGCTCTTCAGACCACTGTGTTCTTTCCTAAGGAAGTAGTTACATACCAACATGCTGCTGTGAGGGTGACAGAATGCAACAAAAAGCTGCAGCCAGTTCACGTTACAATAATCTCAGTTTTGAACRTAGGTTGTGACAATGTGGTGAACCTGTCCAGTCCCACAAGCTTACATCTTATGTTCCTGCTCACTAGATCTCCACCTTGACTCCCAATGAAGAAACCACTATGATTAATGAGAGGATACGGAACTAAAGGTCAGGATTCTCACCATGGCACATGTTCATAAAATACCTTTATTGATATTCATGTCAAAAGTTTCAGTCTGTATGAAATCATGGGGACAGAATAATATGCAAAAGTGAAGAGGAGCCTTTTGTACCAAAGGAGATGCACATCAAACATAATGCATACATTGATGCAAACATCAATGCATATCAAACACAAGTCTATGAGCTGGGAACAAAAAGCATGATAGGAATAACCAATACAGAAAACAAAAACTGAAGTTTTAGGACCAACAGACTGCTGTGAGTCTGCAGAAAGGGAATATTTTTGCAGGATGAGGCGAATACCTAGTGACCATCATATTTGAAAAAGAGAGGCAGAAAACTGCAGAAGCAAATCAGGTTTCACGGGAGCACCGTGACTGTGAAGAATAGCTATCGCTGGGGGAATCTGTGTACAGATAATTATTTCAGGAGTTACACTGTGTTACAGTACTCATTGTACAGACCGAATTACTGCTGCAATGCAGCACTGTGTTCTTTGGAGGAAATAGGAATACACTCCATAGCCCTTTTGCCCAGTCAAGCCCATTGCTATCCATGTACTGAAGCAACCATTAGGCTGTTCTTCAGCGTGAACTGCGTGATCTAGCATTTTTACCTACCTAGTTCAACAGAGCCTGTCAGCAAACTATATATTCAATAGGAGCTTAACTCAATTGCAGTTAAAGATAGTTATATTCTATACAATTATACTTGCATTAGCATGTCTCTGAAAACATAATGAAGAATGTAGAGAAATCTGTTATGCATACATAACACTAAAAAAAATAAGAGCTCTGTAGGTTATGGGAGACAAACACATTAGAAAAGGTTTTTATTCTGGTGTCTACAACGAAATAATTTATACTCTAGCAAAACTATTTAAAAATGAAAGAATAAATTCACACCTGCTGCAGACACAAGTAGTTATACAGACTTCAGTGACAAGTGCCTCTGTTTCATATTCTGGGAAATTTGTTCTCTGTTCCTACAAAATTTTGTTCTTGGCTTTATCCTATAATAAAACCCTGCACAGACTCAAATGCAGACAATTTCTGGTCCAGATTAGTCTCCTTGAATTTTAGTCAAGAGACATGTTACAATCTARAGCCCTTAGATGTCTTTCTTTTTCTTTTCATTGCACATAATCTCTAAAGAATTTACATGCCTCACTGTAGTTTCTCACTTCTGCTTTCACAGATCTCACAGTATTTTCTTCTCACAAATCAACKTCACTGAAACACTTCACAGACTTACAGGATGAAAATGGAGAAAATGTGTCACTTATTCAGCAGTCTTCTCTTATTTGTACTTTACTGAAGGAAAAAATTCAGTAGTTACCACTCCTCCAAGTGAAGTAATCTCAGCAATTATGAAAAAACTCTACCTCTGGTTGGTCAAACTCAAAAGGTGAGTTTGACAAAAGGCAACTTGAAGCAAAATCTGCATATTTTAAGTTCACCATATAAGACACAAGAGAACCMTGAGTTTAATGTACAACTTTATCACATTTCTCATCAGAAATCTCTCACAGAAGTGAGAGGATATAAAAGTATATTTAATATTCCAATAAAGTATTAAAGTTATTTCAGTTGCAAAATCAATTACTGAAAATTAGACATTACCTGATACACAGTTGTCCCAGGACCCTAATTCTCTGACCTCTGTGCTTTAGAATGGATCAATAAGTAAATCAAGTTGTCCTTGGGAAGAATTTCTGTTATTACTTCCTGTTTTTCATATTACAAGAAAAAAGCTGACTGATCATATGGGTTACAGGAAATCATATTTCTCACATCTAATTATTTAGTGTCACTATATGAATCATGCCTTCAAGATATGTTAAAAAGAAAATTATTAATGCCAATGCCACTATAGAAAATCAAACACTGTAAATGTCCTATTACAGTTTTCATACCTTCTCCATTTTGGCTTAAGGAGCATATGTGAATTATTGATACTGCAGTACACATTTCTGACACTTGCAAAAAGACCATTTGCCAGCAGCAAGAAACTACTTTCCCGAAGTGGGAAATAGACTACCGGCACCATGACTCAAGGCACTGTTGTCCACAGAATTACACAAATTTTTCTTTGTTTTCTCTCATACAAACAAGGAATTCCAAGTCTTAAAGAGTGAAGGATAAGAATGCAGAACTCTATTTCAGTATAGGCTTAGAGGAAGCTCAGTCCAGTTACTGCCACTGCCTGATGCAACCATTCTGGCAGCTACCATTACATTTTCATGCTACTTTGTACCATCTTGCCACGATTTGTGCTTCCAGCTCTTCAGTAGAACAGCATTTGGTTGTCATTTGTCAATGACACTTTTTTCCATAAATTATTTCCTGAGTAATTGCAAGGTTACTTTGAATCAAGTTCCAAGGACAAATGGAGCTGGCTCAAGTTTTATCTGCCACCTGCTGATACGTCAAAGTTATTAAGCAACTGAGAATTCAGGAATCTTGGAAGTCGCGTGGAAATGCTACCATTGCTATGCTGATCTATAAAATTTAGGACAGAAAACTGTTCTTCCAAAATCAACAGGTATTATGTCTTCTAATTACAACATTACTCCTTGAGATGAGTGAAACAAAGCAATGGAAAGTAGTTGGGAAAAAAAGTAAATATGTCCTTAATGTTGTGAACACTTCTAGTACACTACTCTACAGGATTTTTAAAAAAGCAAAAAAAAATTTAAAAAAATCTTTCCAGAAAGATTCTACCTACTAATACTTCTCAAGTGATGTAATTCCGTACTACATGAGCAGCAACTACTCCAAAGTAATTTACATCAAAAGGAATAGCTGTAATTGATTGTTTTTCTGAATAACCTGTGATTTTTTTTCTAACAAATTTAGCATTTAAAAAGTTTTGTGCATACAGGCTTTTGCAATATGAAAACAAAAAAAAAAATAACTGGAAGAATGACAAGACATGAAAGGCCAACAGGAATCAGATTATGCTGCAAAACTAGTTTCAAGATGCCTAGATAGTTTCACACACTCAGCTTTCTGTACTGGTGACACATCTGAACAGCTATGAAATGGTTTGGTTTTTCATGCTCAGATCAAAACCAATAGGATTTTTTGTTCTTGAGTCTGAAATGCAGAGCTGAGCCCAAAGGGAGTGTCTGATATGCACTGAACGCAGGCTGTAATTCTATGGTTATCTTAACATGGAGCATGTGTAAACCTTGTATATAAGCCAAACAAAATTAAGCAATCTTTCCTAAGTATTTTTTATAGTTTCCTTTCTAACGTGATGTTGATAATAGGAAATACTCTGCTAAATAGAAAGAAACTTAGTATGCTGACATCATTTTTTTTTTAATCAAATGGGGTAAACTGGCTGCATAATACATCCTGAGTACATTTATATGACATCAGAAAACAAAAATCTTTACTTCTGCTATTCTTTGGATGGGGGAAATTGGGTCTATATCCTATGGTATGCCACAGTGACACACTGATGGTGAGATACTGTTTTAAAATTATTGGGCTTATCTTAGAAAACACTACAGCAGTGAGCTTGTTATGTAGCAATATCACACTGAAAATAAAATACTTGATGATGTGGTCTTTTACAAATAAAACGAAGCACAATTTACTTCAATAGATGAAATCCCATCACAACCCTCATGTGTGCCAGGTTGGTGTGACTGTGCAAACGTATTTAAATTATCGCATTTACTTCCACAGCAAAAGCAAAGCGTTGCGAAAAAAACCCAATTTGTTCTAAAACTAGCAAAATCAGATCAAAACCAGGAAATAGTGCAATAGGAAATCAGGATTAATAAGCAGATCAAAGCAAATAAAGAATCACTAGGAGAAAGCTGCAGGTATGAACCTACCATGCGGAATGCCGTGGTACACGGCGGGCTACTACCACCAAAATCCCGCACAGAAAATAAATCCATGAGGCACAAAGGTTGGGAGAAGATCCTCATTACCATACCCACCCAAACATGGCTGACACCGGGGCGCACCAGCCCCCGGCCGCGGGGGTGCCCCCGCCTTCGCGGGGCGAGACTGGGTGGCGCGGCGCGGGGTGGCACCGTGCGGCCCCGCCGGGCGACGCCCACGCTCCGCAGCAACAATGCAGCGCCGGGCCCGGCCCTCGCCCCGCTGCGCCTCTGCCCCCGGCACATGGCGGGATGGAGCCCGGGGGCCGCTCCCGGCGGTACCCGGCTYCCGCAGCAGCCGGCTCTCCCCGCTCTCGCCGAGCCCGAGCCCGTCCGCGCTGCGAGGCGCATTACCGCGGAGCTCCCGGGATGGAGACAGCCCGCGCCTCCGCTCCGCCCGGAACACGCGTTACACATACATCTGAGATTTTTTACGCAACACACGGAAGATGAATGAAATTTCTTTCACTCAGAAAAAGATACAAGTTCCTCGCCCTTCCCAGCGGCCATAGTAATAATAAAGTTAATTAAAACAGCCCCGTACATCCTTTTAACCCACCGCCGAGTTAAAGCATATGGGCGGCTTCTAAGCGGCGCTCGCTATTGTCTCCCGAGGGGCCGGCTCTCTCCCCGCCAGTGAGGGGCTGGCGCCAAGGCGAAGGCAGCCACCCGGGTGGGCTAGGGGGAAGTTCAGGCCCACGGAAAGGAGGACAGCGGGCAGAAAGKAACCCCCTACACATCCTGTCCCTTCCCACCCGGCGACGCGCACGAAGCGGCGGAGCGGCCACGCTCCCCTCGCGGCCCCGGGCGCACGGCAGAGCTGGGAAAGCGCGGGCAGAGCCCCGCGCACCCACGCTCAGCGCCGCGCCACGCCGTGCCGGGCCGGGCCGKGCCSTGCCSTGCCGTGCCGTGCCTTACCTCCGCCCGCCGGGCGCCAGCTGCGGAAAGGGGGGGCCAGGTGCCCCCGCGGGCGCGGATGGCGAGCGGGGCCGTGCGGGTGCGGGGTTCAGCAGCGGGCAGGCGGGAGCAGCCACATGTGCGCAGCCTTCACTGCGGCGGCGTTTAAAGACAGACATAAATGCGGCGGGGGGAGAGGAAAGGGGAGGGCAGCGCCGGGCCGGGGGAGCCGCACCTCCTGACGCAGGGAGGAGCGCCCACCCACCCGCCTGCAGCAGCATCTCCGCCGCCGGAGGCGGGCGGGACGAGGGAGACGCGGCAGCGAGAGGAGGAGGAGGAGGAGGAGGGAGTGGCCGCCGTGCCAAAATCCCCGCGGCCACGCTTGGGCACCGTGGGTGCCTCGCTTCTCTGCTCATCTGCATCCCCTGTCGCCTCCGCCTCCTTACATATTCGTGACGGTCCCCAGCTCCTTGTGCCGATCGCACCCTGGGCTTCCTGTTGGTGGGGTGGTGGGGTAGCGGGGTACGGGCGGGGTGGCCTCCGGGGCGGCCTGGAGGCGGGAAGCAGGCACACAGGTGGGAGCTTCCTTGGGAAACACGGAGGTTTTCCAAAAGAGGGGGTGAGTGGGAATGAGGGCGGTGGGACCGAGGAAGGAAGAGAGGTTGGTCGGAGGCAGGGGAAGGCCGCAGCGAGTACATGTGCGTGCTGGAGGCAGGGAGGTGGCTGGCAGCGAGCTTGGGGTCTGAAGGGAAGGGGAGAGACGGTGAGAAGAATGGAAGGCAGCTATTATCCCCTTGGTGATGGTGCACGGGTCTTGCAGCCCAGACTCTACAGTTGCTTCAGTCGCAGATAGGTGGTGTTTCGCTTTAGCGCCTCCCCTAAACATTCAGTCATGAAGTGTTCTGTCAGTTTTTTTCTCTGTTTGCATTTTTCGTTGCGAAAAAAAAAACCCAAAAAAAAAACCCCAAAAAACAAAAGAACCCAAAAGGCACATCAGTCCTGCCTAGCAAAGAAGGCTTGTGGTAAAGGTGAGGAAGTGAGCTGTTCAAAGGCGCGGCAGCCAGAGGGGAGGCACTTTGGCTTTGATGTGAATAGGAASGATCGAACGGAGAGTGAACCGGTGTTAGTGTTCACTATGTGAACAATTATTGCAACAGCTTCAGTCTTAACACATACTGAATGGAAACACCTTATTTCCTTATTACACCTTATAACCTTATTACACCATGTGAATCAAGGACTTTCCTTCGAACATTAGGGAAGATAGTCTGCCTAGATGATTTGCATTTCCTCGTATTCTACTGAGAAACCTGTGATACAGAATAAATTTCATTTCTGCTTCGTTATTAAAATTAATTCATCAAAGCACTGTGAATTTCTTGCTATTGGTGCTAGTTCACTTAACTAATAATTTCCACAATGTATTTCAATTGCGTATAAAAACACCCCTGTAGACTATAGGTTTGTATTTACTGATTGAATATTGTTTGGAACTCAGTAAAAATGAACTCGCCTTGAGTAAGTTTCTAACTGTGAATTAAACTTCTTTCGTAGTAAGTGCTAAAAGAGGAAGAATTTACACTTTCATTTGCCAGATCATGAGTGATACTTTTATTTACTAAATTAACTAGTAATGTTATCAGATGACTGCGTAGTTAATTGAAACAGGAAAAGGTAATTTCTGGATCCCTTTGAATTCTGTGTACCATAAATGATAGGCTTAGATCTGAGAGAGCTACACACACACATACAGAGAGAGACAGAGAGAGAGAGAGAGAGAGAGAGAGAAAGCCTCATTTGCTGGTCAGACTCTCCAAGTGTTTGCTTGTGACTCAGGAGATTTGAGGATAGAGAGAAAAAACCTGAGTGGAAAGCAAGAAATGCCAACAAGAGAAAAATCATAAAAAAGCAAAGCCCAAATGCTGATGTACGAAAGCTCTACACTGTCAAACCTTTAGAGAAAAAAAAATCCACAAGGAGAGAAAATAATTGGAATAAAAGCAGTTATGCCAATTTTATTTTTCTGCTAGGTTATGCTATCTTGTCACTTTCATAGAGATTTTTAATATTGTGGGTTAGAACAGACCCACAAGCATTGTTTGAACACTTCTTGAACTCTGTCAGGGTTGGTGCTGTGACCACTTCCCTGGGGAGCTGTTCCAGTGCCCAGCCATCCTCTGGGTGAAGAACCTTTGCTTAATATCCAACATAAACCTCCCCGCCACAACTTCAGGCCATTCCCTCAGGTCCTGTCACTGTCCCTACAGAGAAGAGATCAGTGCCTGCCCCTCCTCTTCCCCTCACAAGGAAGTTGTAACTGCAGTGAGGTCTCCCCTCAGTTTCCTCTTCTCCAGGCTGAACCGAACAAGTGACCTCAGCTCGTCCTCATGTGGCTTCCTCTCAAGACACCATCCTCATGTCCCTCCTCTGGATGCTCTCTAACAGTTTCATGTCTTTCCTAAATTGTGGCACCCAAAACTGGCCCCAGCACTCGAGGTGAGGCTGCCCCAGGTCAGAGCAGAGTGGGACAATCCMYTCCCTTGCCCAGCTGGCGATGCTGTGCCTGGTGCCCCCCAGGACAGGGTTGGCCCTCCTGGCTGCCAGGGCACTGCTGGCTCACATTCAACTTGCCATTGATCAGGACCCTCAGGTCCCTTTCCATGGGGCTGCTCTGCAGTGTCTAATTCCCCAGTCTGTCCGTACATCCAGGGCTGCCCCATCCCAGGTGCAGAATCTGACACATGGGCCTTTGCATGCAAGTATCATTGATACTCTCAGTGCATATAAATGATATCTTTTCATATACTGCATAAATGTGAAAATAGATAGTATTGCATTATACACCTTTTGAATCTGTCACTTTTGTTAATATTCTCTTTGTCTCAATGTTAGCTCAGCATTGAATTTTAGCTTAAGATGTAGCACTCCAGAATATGGTGGATTGTAAATTGAGTGATATCAGTAATTACCAACTATACTAGTTTGTGTAAGAAGCAGCCATTCCTATTTTCCCCATATTTTTTAAAAAAACCTCATGATCTAATAATTCTAAGTCACAATCCTTTTCAACATTTTTTTTTATTTAGTTAAATGTAACCTCTTTGGTAAAGACCTGTAGTCATCTATTAAAAGAAATAAAAATATGCTTTGTTACCAACAGTAGCAGAAGAATAATTTAAAAAGCCAAAACAGAGAATAAAGATGTTTTATATAAGTTGCCTATTATCACTGATTTTATGATAATGAACATGTTGAGGAACTTCAGCTGAACAGAACAGAACCACTGACAAGTCACTGTGACTTCTCCTTGCTGTACCATTCTGCCTGCTCTGAGTTCTCTAGGAGATGACATCTGGTCAAGATTCTGAAGGAGATTCTGCCTTATTGCTCAAGACACAAATTATCCCTTTGGACATAGCAAGCATAGTAAGCATGGATTTCCTGATTGCGGCACCTGTTTTTGCATTCTTCAGACATTGAGAAAGGCACCTTATTCTCGCCTGTCTGGGGCAAATCAGAGTGCATTGCAAACATTGGGCCAATATTGAGATTAAAATACTCAGTTCCAGGAACACTGTCAGTTGAGGCTATGGCTAGCTAGGTTCTGAGATTTGAAATTTAATTTTCACTGAATTGAAATTTTAGGTATAATTAATGTAATGGTATAGTGACCATCATTTCTCCAGCAGAAGAAATTAAATAAGTATCTTATTTTACTCAGAGGAGAAAGAATTAGCCTTGAAAATATTCAGATAGATAGCAAGTATCATGCAAAGTATAAGTGTAGTCATAAACCTATGAATTTTGGTTTTGAAAGTAATACAGAACCTGCTGCTTACTAAGGAATGCTTCAACGTATTATGTTCATCTATATAACACATTATGAGAATCTCACTAGCTATATTCTCCACTGAAATCCAGTGCTTACCAGAAAACCATAGCTCTTTTTGATTCCCAAAATTAACTGAGACTAGAAGAAAAAGATTATAGCAGCTTAAAACTCTGCATGAGTTAAAAATAATTTCCTCTCCTGATGTGTTTTATCTGTGATGATGCATTCCCCAAAAAATTGTTGGGGATGTATTTTTTAAATAAATTAATACTTTTACAATAGAATTAAACAAGTAGCAACTATTATTTCAATTACTGAAATTCAGAATACCATTAAATAACAGAATCTAATGTTAAGTCAAAAGAAGAGCATATATTTTCAGAAATCCCCAGAAGACTTTTGCATATTGAATCAATGATACATTATTTTTTGTGGCAGCAAGGAATAAAAAGCATAGGATGTTCAAATGCAAGCCTTTCATGAGAGATTCTTAAATGTATTTAGGCATGTATATGGACATTTCTGCACAGTGTTTGAGACCATTAAAGGAACCTCTGGTAACTGTGCTAAGGCACATGGAAAAAAAGGAGGTGTTTGAGGAGGAAAAAAAGGAGCCATGGATGCATTGGAGTGAGTCCAGAGGAAGGCCATGGAGATGGTCAGAGGGATGGAGCACCTCTCCTGTGAAGACAGGCTGAGACAGTTGGGGTAATTCAGCTGGAGAAGAGAAGGCTCCAGTGAGAYCTTACAGCACCTTCCAGGAACTAAAGAGCCTGCAAGGAAGGTGGAGAGATTTTTTACATGAGGGCAGGTAGGGATGGAACAAGAGCTAACAGTAAGTTGAAAGAGAGATCAGATAATAGGAAGAAAAACTTTACTGTGGCCTTGGGGAAGCACTGAAACAGGTTGTTCAGAGAGGCTGTGGACTCCCTATCCATGGAATTGTTCAAGGCCAGGTTGGATGGGGATTTGAGCAAACTGGCTTTGTGGAAGGTGTCCCAACTCATGCTGGAGGGCTGGATGTGGATCCTTAAGGTCCCTTCTAACCCAAACCATTCTATGGTTCTGTGGTTCTGTGAATGTACTTTTGTTCAGACTGTTCTCCATGGCCTCCAGGACAGAGGGAAGAGAACAAATCCTCTGTTCCAGAACACAGAAGAAAAATGTTGCAGCCATGGGTGTCAYCACTGTGGCTGTGCTAAAACAATGCTTGACTTGAAAATTAAGAACCCAGCAGTTTACTGAGTTGTTTCCTTTACACCAGAAATGGATTTGTGTTGCAATGCAACATTCAAAAAATAAAACATTTACATAGAAGTCTAATGTTTTCAACTTTTCATATACTCAGCTTTAGCATATTTTATGTTAATATAAACCAGTCATATAGACCTTTATATACACACATACATAAACATTATGTAACAGTCCAACACATGGGCCAAGCACAGTGATCTGTTCATAGATGTACTATGTCTTCAATGAAAATAAAATTATAAGATGTTAGAAAGTTTGTTCATTTTTTTTTAAAGCTTGCAGAGTAGTAATCTAAAAATTATTTTTGATGTAGAACAGTGTGCCAAATTTTTGGTATTACACTAAATGTTAAGTTCCTGCCTAAAATGCGCATGATACTCGGAATTGTTCCTTATGTTTGAGCTAGGTAAACTATTCTAAATATAAAGTTTTGCTATGCTTTGGGGTTTTTTATCATGTTATAACGTGGTGAGCAAGAATGGAATCCTAGCCTCCTCAAACTGAATTTTAAAATTCATGGATCTAGGATAACGTGAGCTATGTTAATCTATACATTGCATGAAGAAAAGTGGTTTAAAGAAAAGTTGCAAAATGTCTCTGTCGTGTGCTATGTGATTTGAGAGCAATCCAGTCTGCTAGTATGTTTTAGCGTATGTCCTGTGATGACAGGCTTTTGGGCTGAGAMAATCCAAGCATATTTCTTAATCCCAGGACTGACAAGGGCAAATGTGAGGCTCCACTCATGTACACAATCCTGTGTGTCATCACTGCCCTCATTCTGTACTTGTGGCCTAATAACTGGGTTACTTCATAATTATATGAAATCCATATTAAATTTTGCTCATGTCTTACACATCCTGTGTCATATTTAGTTATTGATGGGCAAGGGTGGAAATTATTTTTTTCCTTCTGCATGGAATTTTCTTTAAAATCTGTGGTACAAGGCACTGGTATATTCCATATGCCTTAAGCTGAAGACCTTATGAATCAACCACAACTTGACCCTTGTGTCAAAAGACACAAGGAATTCAGGTGAAATAATTTTATTTTAATACATTAAAGTCATAAAGCAAATCTGAGATTATATAAGATTATAGTACATTAATAGAATTAGAATGTAATTGTTAGCCATGAATTAAGGCCAGGGAGTGAGGACCAGGATGTATGTTTCATTCACAAGACTAAGAGACTGGAGGGGACAGCTGGCATTAGCAAATATCTGTGATATCCTAGTTAACCTACCTGTATAAACCCATCCCTAAATTTATCATGTTCAGTCTTAAAACCACTTAGGTTTCACCACAGCATCTTGTTGAAGTTTCTCTAGAACTTCTCTCCTTAGATGGTTTAAAACGTACTTTGAACAGACACAGCCTATTCGTCATTAATTGCTCTTGTGCCAAAAGGTTTTAAACTTCTTTCTGTCTTTTTGTTTGGTGTATCATTACGTATTTATGGAGAGTAGCTCTATCATTCCCTCCCTTTGCTTTAGCGTTGTATAAAACTGAGGGTTTTTAGAACAATGATAGATGATACCAAACTACCACGAATATCAGTCATGCACATCATGCAAAGGTATTAGCTTGAGTCTTAAAAGAAGCGGGCATGTGATAGTTTACTCCAATATTGTAATAGAGAAATGTTATTCATGAGTAAATTTATTGCATCTGTGTGAAACAACGAGTAGCACCCATGTAGCACAGAGCTTACCAATTTTTATTTCTCTTTGAATACTTTTTTTCAGTTTGATTGAAAAATCTGCATATGATTGAAGTCAAATGAGTAGTCTCACTGTTTACCTTAAACATATATTTATTTACAATTCTTAATTTATTAATTTTCAAAAATTGCTAAGGAAATTCTTAGAAACATGTTTTAGAATCTTCACTCATAATGCTTCTTGGTATTTTGGGATGGAAATAATTAGGCTTTTTCCTCCCTCATCTCTCTCCAGCTACACAAAAATGGAAGTTTTATWGTTGAGATTTGCTCAATTTTAATCATTCTCATTAGCAAACCTGCCTTTGCCACCAAGAGTTACACCACCAATTTTGCTTGAAGACTCTGGCAAGCTGTCTAAATTTTTGCATATTTTACTTAAGAAGACTCTATACTTTGTTATTGTGTAAGTCCACAAATTTCTGTAATAAGTTTCCTAACTTCTTACTCTTGGCTCCTCTGAAATGAAAAATGTTACTTACAGAATTACTTAATCTCTCTGTTTATGTAGATGAACAAGCTTGTGATTACAAAATTCTATAGTTTCTTTTTTTTACTTATGATTTTACTTTTTCCCAAAACAAAATAATGTTAACCTATTTTTGTTTCATTATGTATTTTTAAATAAAAGAAATCTATCATCTGTCCTGCTCAGGTATAGTTACTAATTTTAATAATCAAGATGAGTTTTTGCTGTCTTGCTTAAAAGCCCTGAAGCTCCATTTGTAGACAGATTCTTGCTAGGGGTACTGATGGACTAGTATTCAATTGAACACTCTTGTGTTCAATAGCTTCCTGTTTTTATTAATTTTGCCCATGTCTAATATTCATGGTTTTCAGTGGAAATCAAGAAGTTGTTTGGCTGTACATGAAGAGCAGTGAGTAGCTTTTTGCATTTTAATCCTTTYCAGTTCACAGTCAGTATCATAAGTCTTTATTGCATCTGAATCTGCTCAATGGGCTCAAAAGACATTTTTCTGAATATAAGTTTTACAAATGCTGGAAATCTTTAACACTTATTTGCCTGAAAATAAAGTAAACACTATTTTCTGCACAGAGGAATCAAAATATGTAATATTTACACAGATTATATTACACTATGCTTTCTTTACAGAATACTCTAATCTGATTTCCCCTTGCTGCCAGACAAATGATAAATTAAGGAATTTGTATAATTTTGGTGAGACTTTTCTCTGAAATGATACTTAGACTTTGAAGAGTCATTTTAACAATACAGTTTAGGCTTTCAAAATGAGAGACATTCAGCTATACAGGGCTTGTGACTCAAAAGCAAACCTTAAAGGCAATTTTCAGAGGTGATAGGGAAATTTGTAGGGGTGTTAGACCAGGGTTTGGAGCCTGCGGTGACCTAGGTTAGTTCTTTTTCCCAGGGCTGTTGCTTTAGCCTGGACACTACTCTGTGCCTGAGAGCAGTTTGGGATGTTCTGCTGTGGAATTGAAATCACAGACTAATGAGTAGAGTATTAGCTAATTCTCTGTACATGTGCTTTTCTTAGGATATTGTTTGGTTTAAGCTGTTTGGGGCTCTGACGGCCAGAATTGATCCTGTTCTTAATGAAGTCAATGGAAAAATTTCCATTGTAAGTAGCAGTTTCCCAATCCTTGACAATGTTAAAGTATGCATGAACAAAAGCTTTACTTTGCTGCAGGTATGAACTAGCAAGAAATAACTCCACAGAGTAAGAGAAGTAGGCAGGAATGTGCAGCACAGCCATGTGTGCCTCAGGGCAGACAGACAGTGTACTTGTAAGCTCTGCTGCTTTGTGCACCAGACTTGCTTTAGGCCAAAAGCTCTCATGAAGTCAGCGCATGGAACCAATGTTTCAGGTGGTAACTGATTGAGAAAGTTTGCCAAAGTTGATGTCCGTGTTAGGTGAAGTATGCGATTAAAAAGACAGAAAACTTCCTTATATTTACATGTTTTGTTCACAAAAATCATATGTCCAAAGTAATGAATCCCTTGCAAATATGTACAAAGAGACAATTAATGCTGGATGTGTTACATGAAAGCACCAGTTAGAAAGCTGATTTTCCTGGTCTTTTATCTTTAAAAAGCAATGGTCCTACTTGAACATTACAAATGAGGACAAGACCTTGCAAAACAAGCCTTGTCTGCTTCATAGGGCTGATATTGTTTAATGCATGGAAAGGATAGATTTTGTTTTAAAAACTGAGAATATAATACTGATTTCCTAAGGGATCCCAGGGAAAAAAAAAGCATGCATATAATATTATTATTTTATCTGTAAAAGTAAACATAATACAAACATTTGAACTTCAGTTCTTAATTATGAGAAATTACTCATATTGGGGGCAGAGAGTTGCAAACATGTTTACCCAATAGAATTGATAAATGTTACTAAATTTAACTGAGTATTTTTCCAGCTGTTTTACAGAGGATTATGTGTTTACAAAAGCTTTTCATAAATCTGTCAAAATCTGTCAAAAGTTAATAGACAACAGATTGTCTTGCTCTTGCTAACCAAATAAGCTCATTTATATGCCAGAAGGTGGGAGGATGAGGTTTGGTACATTCTTCATGGTGGCAACTTGAGTGTTGTGTAATTTTAGCAGCCAGATTCATATATGCATAAGGAGTATGGCTGGAGCATTAATATAAACCATGGATTTGAAGAAGTAGCAGAACCAAGRGTTCGGTTCAGCACTTAGTGGAAGAGATAAGAGTGGACTAAGATGAAGAAGGTTATTGAGTTTAGCAAGTACAGTTCTTCAAATATATACTTATTTGCACTTTTGTGTAAGAGTAAGGTGCTGTGTTTCAGCTTTTATTTATCAACAGAAATTACATGCTCATTTGGGGATTTTTGAAAACAGAGAATTGTTAAAAATTTAAAGACAATTTTTTAAAATCTTAAATAATTTAAAATGGTTATTATTTTAGCCCAATTACTTTCTGCACCAGTAGAATATTTATGTGCTTGAAAATTTAACCTGGTATTTCAAAGAACAAATTATCTGTTGTATAAATTCATTAGGCCGGCTCTCTTGTTCATGTGGTTTGAATTTGGCTAAAGTACAGTACATACTTGGGAGATTGCCATTAAAAATTGAAATGGGGTTAGAGGAGGGAAAGGTGATTTCACCCATTTTAGCTTTGCATATTTAGAAAGTTTATTTAAAAAATCAAAAGTCAAACAAGCAGATATTCTTGTTTTCTCTTTGTAGGGTTTTAGCAGAATTTATGCTTGGTTTCTTTAGAACTTTCTCTCTTATGTCTGAGCTAAAACAATGTAATCTCTTGTATATATCATCCCCTTTAATGTGAAAAATAAAGGGATTATAAATCACAAAATTCCTTTAAATAGAATCTAGTATGTCCCTTGGCAAAATTGTGTAAATAATTTGGTTTCATCACTGTGAAGCCCAAACTGTAATAGCTTTTGTTCTAAGAAGGAAAATGAGATAGTTCTCAATATCTCACACCAGCCAAAGGAGGATAGCAATTTTGTGCAGAATGCTTGGAAAGAGTTAGCTATAGTTTTTACACAGATTAGCAGGTAAAGGGAAAAGTAGAAGGAAAGTGTTGTTATGAAAAACTTTTGTATAAACTAAAACACCTGTGGTTCATATTCAAGTTCATTGAAAACAAATGAGCTACTAAATATATACTGTTTTAATTTAGCAAATGGACTTGGTTTTATGATGGGGGAAGAAAGAGTATGACTGTACATTTGGGGCRCTTGGATAGTGATTGTATTACTCATCATCATATAATTTATTTTTTTATTGCAAGTCTGGCAGGAATAAGATCAGTCCCTTACAAATTATGGACTAACATGAAAGCAGCTTTAAAATGTAACTCCTTTTAACCAACAAGTGTTCTTATCAGATGGCTCTTATAAAATACTTATTTTTACTGGAGCTGACATATATTCTCTCTCTGTAAGGATGCATACATAAACTGTTTACCTATATGGACACCCGTACATATACATTTTCGGATATATATACATGGGTATCTCTCTATGGGGGGGCAGTATGTGTGTATTTATACATGCATACACTAACCTATGGATAAATCATATATTAGAGAGAGAGAGAGAATGACAGAAAGGGGGCGAGTGAGGGCAGGAGGGAGGCAGATACAGGTGTGTATCCATTTGTCAGGTCCACCAACTCCTGCAACTCAGCATTGATTGCTTGTGAAGACCGGGGCTGGCAAGCTGCTGTTTCTAAGCATAGTATGGATTTGCTTCAGGATTTTCATGCTGGCATTCAGGGGTGACAGACTAGTCAGGCCTGACAGTGGCATCAGTGGAGAGAGTCCAAAGGTGGCATCAAATTTGGAACTCTGCATCTTCTGGATGAGCACCTTTCCATTCATAATTACACAGATCCTGGAAGACAGTGCCTCCAAAAAAGGATAAATCAGGATAAAGTAGTGCATGATAGGTAGAAATGCTGTATGCTTTCCATATCTGTGTGAGTACATTCTCATGTGAATTATTTAAAAACAGGTCAAAGGAGGGTGATCATAAAACACCATGCAGAAAATCTACTTAATTGATATATTTGCTTATTTTATTTGACCGGCTTAATTCAGCAGCTAATGCCAGTTTCTATACCATATATTAGAGGACTTTATGTCTGCTGCATATAATCAAAAGAATGATATCCTGCCAGCTTCCCAGTTGTAAGCCATAAAATTTGTCCTCTGGCTACACAAATCTCAAATTTAAAATGTTGCCATAACTTGCAAATATGCAGAAATTATTTACTTTCTTCATCTTGTGAGACTATATACAAACTGTACCATTTWTTGTTCATTATCCAGTTATTTCTTTTCCCAAGGAGTAGAAGCAAATAATTCTAAAAGCTATTGGGGATAAGGGTCAGTGCCAAATGAAATCTGAAATAAAATCATCTGAAACAAGCAGCAAAGTTGTACATTCCTCTGCCGTGTTTTGGTATACAGATTTTAATCCTTTCCCTTAGGATATAACTCTGTTCTCCTGACAATAGCTATTTGCTTCTGGCTATGATTTTTAAATCATAAGTAAGTAAGTAAGTTACTTCAAAGCATGATCTTTATCAGTCTGAAATGGAGGCGTGCTTCTGAATTAGAGATATACTTTAAAATTGCTTTCCTTTCACCTTAGTGATRTATACTCAGATTCCCTAGTATATGAACACAGACTACTTTTTATCTTTTTACCCTTTCTACCTATGAGAAAGTATATCCTGTCCTTTTTTTTTGTTTGTTTGTTTTCATACTACACGTTCCTTGCTTTATTATCTGAGAAACAGATTATTTGGGTGATATATCATTTTAGATGATAGTATACAGAATACTCCAATTCCTCCCGTAGGATAAAATATACTTTTTGTCACATCTCAAATAAAACAGTGAAAATAGTAAAATAAAATTATTAGCCAACCCCTTTTTCAAATGACTGAATTATCCAATAAGCTAAAAGCAGTTTCACATATGATTTATAACAGGCACAGATTTCTAACCACAGAAACTTCTGAACTTGCTTTTGTTATAACCATTAATTTCAATATTAATTCAGTATTCTGCATATGGGGAGTAGGAAACATTTTGTATGTAAATTTGAATATTCTGTATTTTTTTATCGTGTCATTCAATTGTTTTTCTTCTCTCTTATTTTTAAGTTGACCACTGAGTTATGAAATGGAAAAATATACTGCAAATAGATGCTGGAAAAATGGGCAATGAGGGACTGTCTAAGGGCTACTGCTCTGTGTGACGAACAAGGCAATCCACAACATGCTGGGCAAACCTTGGAAGCAGAGACTCTAAGGAAAGGAGTTTTTCTATCTGATAATTTCACATTTACACTACAATAGAACAGTTACTACTCATAATCCAGTTTTATTCTCTTCTGTGAGTAAAAATATTGGGAGCATAGAAAAGCACCAAGTGGATACACCATCCTTTGGACAGTGTAAGATAACCAGAAAGGACATCCAGAATTTAATTTTCAGCTGCCAGGTTCAAGATTCTGAAGAAGGGCTCTGACAGGATACACCCATTCTGCAGTGCCATAATAGCAAGTCCAAGGTTCCCTTTCTGGTACTGAGGAAGGTGGTCACCTTCCTCACCTGTTTTCTCACCATTAGCATGTCTTTAGTGACCAGGTTATGGTGGGTGAATTCACAAGTGCTTTGTGCTTTGGTTGGGAATTTTCTTCTGCTTTAACATCTTGTTATGACTATTTCATCATGTTCAAAGCTCCGGGCAACATCACATGTTATTCTGCATGTCTTAGCCTGGCTGAAAGAGCTTTTTGTCTACACTTTTTCTCTCCCAGCGAAGGGAAATTGCAATTACTACTCTTTTCCATAACTGAAAGTTTATTTATTTTTGGCTGGTGCTGTAAATTTTGGTGGCAAGAGTAAACTGGTTTCTTATGCAGCTTCATTAGTGCAGGTAGAAAACCAGATGGATGTGTGTTCCTCCTGTCTTATCCTCCTCTATTTCCCTCTTTTTTTTCCCCCTGCTTATTACACAATTTGTTTCAAAATTCTATCTTGACGCTCAACCTCTGATGTTCGAATCAAAATGAGTACTTACAGCACTTTCTGCTAACTGCAGGATACTAAATGTGTATTGAGAAATTATGCCCAAAATGTTACTAGAATAAAATTTACAAGTTTGAGAAGCTTATGGAGAGGGAGAGATCTGAGGTCTAGAAATAAAACAAAGCCATGTCCTCCTGAATTTTTCACCCTGGTTTAACAGTATAGAAATTCTTTTTTTTTTTTTGTAAATTTCACTTTAAAATTAAAATATTACTAAAAATATTAAAATACTAAAGATACTAACTGGCTGAACAGTTACTACACACATACAGGGATAGAGTACTCCTAGAAAACTAGAGTTTTCCACTAGTAACAGAATTATTCTGGGATCAAGAAAATGTTGTTTAGACATTTGCTTCAAACTTTTTCGAGCACTGAAGAACTATCAGTTGTTGCTGCTGCTTAACAGAATTGTGAAGGTCTTCACAGAGAAGGATATATAATGTAAAAATACGGCTAAACTTGCAACGCAAATGCTTGCCTTTTCACAGCCTGAGCAGGCATCTCGTGCTGTGGAGGAGCAGCACTTGTTCCTCGTGACTCTGATTTGCCTTGCCCCGTGATTCACGGCCCCACGGCTGCCGCTGTGAGCTCTACGCTGCCCACGGTCACCCCTGGCGAGGCACCTGCGGACAAACGGGCCAAGGGCGAGCGGAGTGATGCTRTGACTCGCCTGCCTGCAGCAGAGCTTGCTGCTGCCATCTGCCCTCTGTTTAAYACGTGTTCATGTGCACTCTTGGGCATGCACTCCTTTTCTTGCTCAGAGATTTCCCTACCAAGGTGATGATAATAAATATGAAAACCAAACCTCAATATGCAGCCCAAAATGTGCCGCTTTTAGYCCATTTACAACATGCCAGTACTCACTCTAGTATTACTTGGCAGTGAAGAGAAACAACTGAAGTATAACCTCAGAGGATAATTAAGAAATAACATTTTTTTTTCTTTAGCTTTCCTTGACATATTTTCTTTACAAGACTTCATTCAGCTTTAATTAAGTTTTGCTTTGAGGTCCTGAACTTGGAACTTGGAAGTGTATTTTTTTTTCCTTGTAATAGAAACTTTACCTTGCAGGTAAAAAAAAAGCGAAGTCATGGAGCTATAATCATCAGATCATAGAATGAAAGGATTATGAGTTTTATACAGGCTAAAAAATAAAATCTTGGAATTAATTATCATTTTATGAGTTTCAGGTATGTGTGAAATACCAGATTAATTGGTCCTTATTCTATTCTTATTAGATGTTAGAAGAGTATTAAGTGAGAAAATGTAACTCATGTTCAATTTAAGAGTTCTTCAAACTAGGAAGATGTTGGAAAGTGATTGAGGGCTAGGCCAAGAATGCTTCACCAGTTTTAATAGTTTAAATTAATACAAGCCACAGGTTTGGGCAGTTTAACCTGAACATGGAAGAAATTCTACATTAAAAAAAMCCCACCTTTTAAAACTGAAATATCTTGTCTTCAAAGTTACTTTTCTATCTCTGATATGAGCACTATAATTTCTAATCTTTCCCTTCAGTGTAGGATTACAATGCCTGTACTACTGCTTGTTATTCAATTTTGTATGAGAGATGGAATATAAGCAAGTGAATTAATCAGTCAAAGGTAGATGTAGTTACAGCTCTGAAAAATCTTAGAGCATTGAAAATTACTAATAAGGCACACACTTTCTTGTATATTAAACAGGCAAATCATTCTTATTTATACTATATATGCATGTCAAGCATTTTAAAGACAGTATGTAAATTGCAATCTAAATTGTGATCATGAAATAAGTTAAGCATTTCTACAGAGTTTTATTTTTCTGAGTCATAATATTAACTTCTTTCATTGTTCCAACAAAGAAAATATGAATTTTCAACAATCAAAGAGTAGTTCAATCTAGGTATGACAATCAGAGCTAAAGGTTTTATTTTTCAATTCTAAATTCCTCTGCTGAAAATGCAAATAAGGAAGTGTTTCATATACATGGTCAGAACTCAAACTAATTTTATAGTTTTTCTACTAAAGGTGCTATAGATGGCTTTGCCATGTGATTTCTAGAACATTTAATGTCCCAATGACATCCTATTACTAAACCAAAAAACATAAATAGATATTGATCAGGCCAAAAAAGAAAAGCCAAACTACTAAAAAGTTACTTGGAGGGGTGCAGAAATGTGTAAATCGACACTAATTTCAGAGAATAGCCTGACACATTCCAAAGAATCTATTTTCCAGTTGTGCCAGTAAGGCTTATATCATGTGTCCTAATAACTACAAGAATAGCAGAGAGAAATTCTGATTAGAGATCAACTCATTTTTTGTAACTCTGCTCAACRAGGTAAAAATTGGTAAGAGAAATGAACACAGAGAGCACAATCCAAACATATGTTTATAGGTAGTATTGCTTCACTGTAATTTTGAATTGATGTTGAAAACCCTAGGTCTGAGATAACTATTTTGTCAGAAGCAGTGACACAAACTTAACTTTGTGGTCTTGCACTCTGTTGCTCATGAACTTAGCTTCAGATCCATCATCCAAATTTCTCTTTCAGTGCAGCAGCTTGTTRCAGCTCCTTTTTTAAGAGGAAGGTTGAGATTGTGCAACAAGGTAAGTGTTTGGAAAAAACTAGCAATTTCACAGAAACAGAGTGAAACTCAAAAATGCAGTGTTTTATCTATGTCAGCTATGAAGATTTCAAAAATCTTGCTGACAGGTTAAAGAGATCTATTTTAACATGCATATATGACTGCAGGCTATTTTTTTAACTGTTAAAACTATTCTACAGTTAAATTCAGATAAATATTCATCTATCACTTTTTTTTTCCTCTGTGAAGATAAGCAACTGTGGTGGCGCTATCTTCGCTTAACAGTTAAACTCATCCTCYTCTTTGTTCACTCCTCCAATCTCATTTGGCTTCCTTATGTGACTGCCAAAACTTACTCTGACCTGAACCTAAGAATAACATCAGACACATTTTGAGTCAGGTTTTAGTATTGTTTTGATCAGTAGAAGAAAATTATTATTTTATTTGCTTTTTCTTCGTTTGTACTTTGTTATTTGAGTAATTGCTTTATTTAACAAAATTTGGAATTCACAGATTTCAGACTTATTTGAAGATATTTGCCTTCTAAATACAATCTGGAGATACATTACACTAAGGAAAAAAAGATCCACTCTTCCTCCTTTTTAGACTAAAACTCTGGCTAGTGTATTTCTTTTGACAAGGTAATTTCCATTCCAAATAAGAAAAGTTGGCAACATCTCTGGCCACATTATGTCAACATGTCAATCCCAAGCAAACATCAGGATGTGATAAATCAGCACCTTTTAATGCAGATTTCTTCAGTGTAGCCCATTCCCCTTGATTTCTTTACTAAATCATGAGGCACTATACCCTCTGCTATGCGCTGTTTGCCTGGTCAGCGGACCCTGGGCTGCTGGAAGGGTTCAAACAGCTCCTTGACCTCTTTCGGGATGCTTCTGATCAGGGTCCATCTGGACCACAGGAGTACAGAAGTACAGAATCTTTCAAAGTCCAGGACAATATCCGTATCAGCATCTGAAGAAGGCTAAGCTCTATTTCCCCTGCTTTGTTCATAGCTATTACTACAAAGGGCAGCCCACACAATCCATGCTTTTGCTCAGCAGCCCTGCTATCCTTTGATCAAAATGCTTTTCAGTTCACAGCTTCCTCTGGAGCTTGCTGCAAAGGTGGCATATGCATAAAGTGGGAATGGAAATTTTGAGACACATGGTGAGGAAAGGACCTCACCATTTAAAAAACAGCATGAGCAAAAATGATTGGAAATTTTATAAAATGRCAGTAGATGTTTATCTTGACTACACAGACTAAGGTGTTTTTTCCCCGTAGCCATATATAGAATTTATATTAATCCCCAGAATGTGACATCAAATGGTACAAATTAATATGACCTTCTACACAGAGTTGAAGAAAAAGGACTCTCTTTCAAAGTGTTCAAGCAAARAGAAGATGGGTTATTTTACTAACAGGATCATGCAGATTCTTGTCCTGTTAAAATGTTTTTATTACTACTAATTACTTAGCTTCTAAAGGGCAAACAATGGTTTCTCTGTTCATTCTTTGACTTTTTCACACTGCCAGAGTGCACATGAGCCAGCTTGTATGTATTAAATGAAGTGCAGACTGTAGTCTTAATGATATTTTAGGTGCAAGACAGAGTGAAGATGTGACCAGTTCTGTGTGTTTGTCTCTGTAAGAAATTCATCCTATAACATTTGAAATTTCCTATTTACACATTTCACATAGTCTTAACAACAGATTCATATTTTTAACATATTTTAGATCATTTTCAATAGGCTAACAAAGCTAGATTTACAGGTGCTTAACTATCTCCATGAGGACCTTAGAATTTCTGAGATCATTTTCATTTAGTTAAAGTGATAATAGAAATTCCATTTTGAAACTAGATGTGCAGCTTTCAATCAGAAAACTGAAATTAGGGGCAAAGAAAACAGCTAGAATGCTTGCACACTTCCCTCTGCCATCTCTGTTCTTGAAGGTCAGACCTTGCTCTTGCTCCCTCAGTGGGTTTTTTTATTGACATTAGTGATTTCTCAGTGACACCACTTCTGATCTGGTCCCTAGGAGCACGAACTAGCAAGGCTGAAGTCTGTCTGTTCYTGCAGCCCATTGCACTGGCTTTAGTCTCTGAGGGTGAGCAGCTCTCACTGTAGCCTTTTTCCCCCTGTAGTTTCCAAAAGAATGATGTGATATCCCTCCAGACATCCCACCTGGTCTCCTCCTGTCAAGTATAAGTAAGGCCTCTTCAAATCAAGACAGAGCCAATATTTTGGCTTATTATTATTATAATTGCCTGCATTTACCAATCATTTTTACTCTGTTACTACCTGAAAGTTGGTCTCTGTGCTAAACACTGCATGAACATAACAGATGAGAAAGTGTGGGTCCCTAAAAGCATTCAGTCGGAAGGATAGGAAATAAATAGTAGATGAAACAATCAAATCAACTGGACAAAACTGAGGAAAACATGCTAAAGAAAAATTTTAAATCCACAGTTTAATACATTCGGCATCACAGCCACAATTTTCCCGTCTATTTCTGACTGATAACAAACTGAGAGGTACCATTTCCCCTGTTACTGCTTAATTTAGCAAAATGTTATTTTAGTTAAAAAGATGTTGTGTCTGTGGGGCGTTAGTGGAATGAATACAACTGAGTACAATGCTTAAGAGATTTTAGCTTCCCAATTAATCCAAAGGGAAATAAATGCAATAACCATCAATGTGATTCTTTACATGCTTCAACAACAATGTGATTCTTCTATGCTGTCAACAAACTGGCAAGTCAAAGAAACAAGTACTTCTCAGACTTTCAGCCTYTCTGTGTGTAATCCCACCAAAGGCAAGAGTTGTACAGGATTGGATTCAGCCATAATTCGGAAATTAAAGTTTCAATTCAGAAAATGGATGTAAATAAACCAAATCAAAGTGTAAAGAAGGGAGAGGTTCTTTTTTCCTTTAACATTTCAGAGGGAGGAAAAATATTTTAAAAGGTACCATCCAGCACAACTAAATCTAAGCAACTTTTGCTTAAAATAGCTAGTTGCATATTATATTTGAAACTCTTTTATCAATATTTTAACATATTACCATAATTTTTTCATCAGTGGAAGCCTGCAACTTATGACCATTGTAATTATGATTCACAATAATTGTGTTGTCTTAAAGAATGTTGTCAATATTTTCAGAGAATAGGAAGCAAATAGAAAAATTAAAGGCATTATTTCTATATTTATTCACCTTAGGAAAAAGATGAATTTTGATATGATAATAACATCCAAACAATTTTCCTTTAAGATAAATCTTAAATTTTAGGTTTATGTGCCAGTGACGGAGGTGGGATTGTGTCTTGTTGAGCTTCATAAGCAATATTTAAATGTTCAGTTGTATTTATCAAATTGGTTCTTCATTGATTTTTTTTCTACCATGTATCTCATTGATTTATTTGTTCAACTGAAAATTGCCTGTCAGCTGTTTGATTTGGCCACCTGACTTTACAAAAACTTAATTAGGAAGTGAACACTTCATCCTGGGTTTCGTCCATGTGAGAATTTCTGGCAGAGACAGAGGTACMTCGGGGGCAGCTGCTGCTTGCTAAGTGAGCCTGTGTCCAAGCCCACTATGTCCCTTCCTTCAACCAGATCATGTAAAGGTAATTCAAGCTCCTCTGTCTTGACTGTGATCCATAACATGATAAGTATAATATATTGCACTATATTCAGGTACAATAATTTATCTACATCTCAAAGGACTAGGTTGCTTTTGTGGTCCTTTCTTAGGTAAGAGGAAAAATGTGATTCCATCTTGTAAATAATTTAAAAGCAAAGACATTTTCTGCTTCTTTTTTTTATTTTTTTTTCTTTTCTTTTCTCTGTCCTGATCAATAGTCTTCGATCTGCCAGTCAGGCCATCTCATACTTGGCTGCTAATTTAGGAACTTCCGGAAATAGAATTTTTCACCTTCAGTACTCTATTTAACACACTCCAAGCATCAGTTCCCAGGTAACATGAAATATAATTTCTTTGTCATCACAAGAAAAAAGGAAATTTCTAGCTATTTTCAAAATTATTTTGAAAGTATGGAAGGTGGCTGCAATTTTTGACTGATAATATTTCTTTCTTTTTGATGGTTGGTTTGAGGGTTTTTTTCCTTGCTCTTTTTTTTTTCCTGGAAGATGCAAGACTGGTTAAAACTTTAGCTGTTGTGACAAAGTAATTTTGAAAGATTCATTTGATGTCTTATATTTCTTTAGTATCTTTTAATTACCCAGGTTAAACATAAGTTACCCAATCATATACTCGATAGCATAAACTACAGGAGAGATATGAAGAAATTATGCTCTTTACCTTATCGAATTTATTTTTGCTTTTGGAATATGCGCAGAGTGAAGGCACAAAGATATGTGTAGTTCATAGATAACCACAATCTTTAAGACTAAGTTTTTTTTAAGATTTTGCTCCCACTACCAGAAAAACAGGATAGAAAGCATAAGGTAAATAAATGTCAGAACATCTGACAAAAAATCTGTTAGAATGTTATGAGAAGAGGAATAATAAAAGAAGGAAAGGAAAATGAGAAATTAAAAGAGTGAACTAAAGCACTAAGAGAAGGAAATAAGGCTACAAGAATAAACTTGCCTGTAATTTCTTCTCAGTTTTGGCTTACATTTTTGAGGCAGAGACTGCTTTTAAATATTGTATAAAACATAAATATTTAAATATCTCTGATGATGGTCTCAGCAGAAAATAAGWTTATCATATACCCTTCCACATATCAACTACTAATTTTCACTTCAATATAGATCTTCTAGTTTGGAATGATTCACTAATCACGAAAGACCTTAAGCAGAGATTCACATACAATTAAACAAGCATAAAATTAAATTCCAGTTCCTGTTTTCTTTTACATATGCTATTAACCTGTCCTTACATTTTAGTAGATTTGACTGGGACTAAATGTCATTTATTTTGTTGATAAGATATATAGGTACCCATATATTACTTTTTCCTATATGTCTTTTCTTGAGGAATAAGAGAAATTACATTTTAATGAGACATTCATTGTGAATTGATCAACATTTGCATTTCTAAGTCTGCAGTTTTTTTTGGCTATATGCTTCTATGGAACTTGTTTATTGTTATAGTTCATAAGTCATTTAATTCTGTAAAACACATCACACTTTAAAGACAACAAAAGGAGAACATGTAGCTGCACAGTTTATCCAAACTGCAAGTAAAAGAATGTCTGATGAGCTGTTTTAAATACATTACTTTTTCTGTCAAGGCAAAGAAATGTGAATTTTTATTTGGCTTTAAATTATTTTGTAAAGCCTTACTGGAATCTTTATTCCTGATAATAATCATAATTCTTTTGAATTGCATGTCACTATTGCATATGGTAAATAGTGTCCTTTTCAAAGAAATTTATATTAAAGTCTACAACAACACCTTATTTTGAGGCAAAATTAATAGCTGCAATCAGTAGCAATATTTCAGTCTCTTGTTGTCTTGTAGCTGATAAAATATTAGTTCTTATGTCTGTCACAAACAATTGAGATTACTGAGCTACCACACTTACCAGCTATTATAAACTACTAAATATTTCATTAAAAATGATGTAGCAAATCAATGCTTTCAGGTGTTGCTGTGGGTTGTGGGTTTTTTAGGCACTGATACCATCATGCCCATACTGCCCTTGGCTAGGAGCTCCTAAAGAAGCCAAGAAGTTTCACACTAGGACACATGCAACCCACTGCATGTTGTCACTTAACATAAATCATGAGTAAGGGTGCATTGCTCAGGCAGCTACTTTTGAATTGCCACAAAATATAATCTGACATACTACAGAAAACTGAAATTGGTGGTGGTTTACCTTAAGATGTCAGGTTGTAATCTGCTGTGGTCTTTATGGCTTTAAACTGAAAGAAACTAGGTTTAGATTATTTACTGAGGATGATGAGGCACTGGAACAAATTTCCCAGAGATATTGTGAGTGCCCCATCACAGGAAGCGTTCAAGGCCAGGTTGGATGGCTTTGAGCAACCTGATCTAGTGGAAGGTGTCCCTGCCCATGGCAGGGAGCTTGAAAGTAGGTAATCTTTAAGCTCCGTTCCAACCCAAACCATTCTATGGTTCTGTGATTTCAGAAGCAGCTGAGCAGCCCCAGTAGCRGTCTGGTACCTGACAGGAGCAGAGAGAAACAGTTCAAACCCAAAGCTTCCAACACGGGAGACAAATACCAGAAGCTGGGAGGATGTCTGGGACTGCCACACTCTTCTGTGGAAATCGTTGTTTCCTGTGTCCTTTCACCCTTCACTAGAGAGTCACTTTTGGTTGCTACTGGAGGAATGTTACCTGCTCTTCTGTTACCTGCTCTTTCAACCTGATCAGGGGACTGCAATAGTATATCTACTCCCATACAGTACTGCAGGCATAGGGTTAACATCAAGCTTGATTCTTGGGTACCAAAAACTGTAGGAAATTACTGTTTGATGTTTTAATTACAATGCTTCTAATTACTGCTCTCATTCTGACCATAACAAGTCACATGCCTCTCTGATCACTCAGTCTCAGCTAACTCTATTCCGATTCTCTGCATACTGTCATTTCTGTGTGTGATTTCATACACTAATTAACTGAATTACTTATTGAATGAAGGCATCTTTTTTCCTGTTATTTTTCYCTTTACTCAAGCCTGTAGAGAGAAGCTGAACAGGAACATGACTAGGATGTTTTCCTGATCCTTTTGCCTGTCTCAACACTATCCTTTAGACTTTTAAGGTTGCCTTCACCTGATACAAAAATTACTTCTCTATTCCTCACCCTAATCCAGTTCTCTCAAATTTTATAGAATATAAATTCATACAAATGGTGTCACCTGTGTATCACACATTCACTGCAGCTCTGAGACAGAGGTGTTTATGCTCCATGACAACATTTGTTTCTGATTTAGTAGTGTCTTAGCCTGACTAGGACACATGAAATACTTATCTGCAACTGTTTTTCCAGTTAGATTTTAATTACATTACACACATGWATATGCCAACTACGCTCAATATCCGTATGGAGATGCCATTTTAATTTCATATTACATAAAAGTGCATATGAGTATTTTGAACAAGAACAGAAAACACATTGTCATCATTCACGCACAAAATGTTTATTCTTTTGTTATGTCTCCCTGACTCATGCTGAATTGTGTATTAACCCTCAATGGCTTCTATGGCAACCCTTTGGCACCTTGCAAAGCCATTTGAAGATGCATGAAATATCTCAAAATGTCTGCAGTTCTGATTTTCTTGCTGTTTGTGCCAAAATGGATGACATTTACAAGCTATGAAGTACAGTGGCCTGGCAAGAAATAGGCTAGAATTCACTCTTACTTACCTGTGTTAATAGTTTGTTTGGTGTTTCCACGGCTCCGTTCATGCATGTATGAGCACAAGCAGATACACATAATTTTAAAAACTGACAGGCTGTTCTGTTTTCCCTCTACATATTTAAGGATCATCCAGATTTTGCTTTACTCAGCAAGTTGGAATTGATTCACATGCGCTTCAGTTTGGTTTGTGTTTAAGAATCCAGAAAATCTAATTAGTTTTTCAAGAGATTGTTTGAACAGAGGTTCATGAGACCTCATCCAAATGTTTCTTGGAGGCTTTTAGAGCCACCAGGAATATTTTTTTGTAGATTGGCTAAACTTTTTTTATGAAGGCCTGACACATATGAGGCTACATGGGTCACCTGTTTCAGGGAATGTCACTGAATTCATACAGGCATTTTATTCACTTTTAGTTAAAGTTTGGAAAAAGTATGCTAAAGGCTGTTGATTAAGTGGTGTAGTGTTAGGGAGGGGGGAAGAGGATGTTGGCTGTGGTTATTTGTTTTATTTGTTGATTTTCCATTGGTGATTTGTAATCCTTTTGAATATTGCTGGGAAGTAGTATTAATTACCATGAAACAGTTCTGAGGAAAATATTTTTATATCACAAGAAAATTGCATATACAGGCACACTTGGCTGAGTGCTACACCAGAGGTATCTGTTTTGCTTCAAGATAAATATTTACTGTATTTCATTTTGCCCTTTTATGCCCCCAGAATTTGTTTTTCAAGGGTTTCCACTTCTTGCTTTTTTGTGTTTTGATACAAGAATGTTAACCAAGACAACAAGGTTTTGCTAGCCCACTAAGCAGTCCAGGCCAGGGCAATGCAGTCCTGGAATGGACCAGTGCTCTACTGGGGAATAGCAGCATGTAGTATGGAGGCAGGTTCCAACAGGCATTTCAGTGGTTTCAGGATTTGGTTTAATTTAGCCTCTCTGAGTTCTTCCTCATAATCCTGGACTTGTTGAATTGTATAATTATTGACTGCAGTGAGAACTTGTTCAGTGCAAGCACTTATCACTGTAGTTGCATTTTCTCCGACTTTGTTACTCTTTTCTTTCAGGAAATGTCCTAAACACAAAGTGCCTTTTACTTACTTTCTATAGCAAATGTCTGCTAACTGACTTCCCAAAAATATTTACATAGATCTGTGGCCTAATGTGTGGATTAAAGGTACAAAATATAATTGTGATTAATTACAATACATTATTGGTGCATGAAGATACATGTTCAGGTAAATTTGCCTGCCAAAATAATTGAATGCTTCTTCTGTTATGCATTTCTAATTGAGCACAATTTTCAGCATCTTTACATGCCTACAGCTCTTGACAAGTTGCAGCTATACTTGTACATATATCATAGAAAAATACACTATCTCAGCATTATGGTATACATTTTATTCCATTGATTGACATCAAGATGGCAAGAAGCTGAACTTTTTTCATCCATAGATGCTCTGACTATCTTAAAAAAATCTCACAGATAAATCTCTTTCATCATGCATCCTCTTAAAAAAGTTGTTTCTAAAAAAATTAAATGCAGAAGAAAACTTAATCCTCTTGTTGCAAACTTAAAAAATAAGCTATATTTTGTTGAGCTGACATAGAAGAGAACCCAGGTCTCAGGGATAGAAATGCTCTCTGTTATACTGACAGTCCATTAGCAACCCCCATTCTATCACATTCTTCTGCTCAGAAAAATGATACAAATATTATTGTCTCAAGCTGTGTTTATGACATAAGCTGTGGCAGAAATGTTGGTTTTAATTTTTGGAGGGAGGAGGGGATGTCTATTACAAAAATGTTAGAATGTTAGGATATTTTTTACAAAAATGAGCCATCATAGTATAAACAGATTTTTCATCACACAATTTATTCCATTTGAGGAACTGTTATAACAGTAGCAGAAAAAGCTTGGGTTTGGGGTGTTTGGGGGGTTTTTTTTGTTTGGTTTTTTTTTGTTTTTTTTCTGTAGTGTATAGAAATGTTACAGTAGAGCTCTCATGTCCATTCCAGACATCACTGTATTCTGATGCATTGCGCAGGTATGAAATTATAAACTCAAGAATATACTTTGAGTGCTTTTCCAGTTAAGTTACTTCACTGAACCACTATTTCCCTTACAGATTCAGGGGCTGTATTACTGTTGAACTAGTTGTCTGAACCACTCACATACATTAGGTGAGAAAATATAAACCCTGTGAAATTCAGTGGTAGCAGAAACCTTGCTAAGCTGGGTACTCCCTTTTTACCTCAAAGGAACCTTTGTTGATAGGAGGAACCTCTAGGCACCTGGGATCTCATTTACCAGGAGTGAAGCATATGGTAGCTATATCTACCTTGTAGCTGAGCAGTCAAGAAGTTAGAGGAGGCCTCTCACTTTCTTGGGAAGTGAGAGGCCTGGCTTGTAGATATGTACAAAACTACAATTCAAGCTACATCTTCCCCCTGGAAGATTATTGGTAGCTTATGAAGTACCTTTGGTATGGATGCTTTGGGGCACTCATTGAGAACTTGATGCACTGCACAGCTGTGGAGTTGAGGGTGGTGTTCCTCAACTGAGCAACAGCAAGTTTCTCTTACTGAATTGCCATCCTAATTCCCAGACCTTTCGTTCTGAAAGCGAAATGAATACCCTGCCATTGAGCTCAGCTGCAGCACGCGTGCGCTGCCAGCGGCGCCTCAGCCATCGAGTTTCAGCCCAGGACGATACACACTTAGACTGGTCCTCTGTGCTGTTAGACTAAAATACCTAAGGTGATGCAGTCATGTAAAAGCAAGCATGTCTACCACTTTGCAGTAGAAATTATATAACTTGTTTTACAGAAGCCTCCCCCAAATTTTGTGGTTCTGTATATGGTATTCTTTAGTAAGCACACTTAATGTCCTTTAGCACATTCCTATTTTCAAGTATCAATAGTGGTATTTAATGTCAAAAGTGTTTGCATTTTTCAATAATATGATGAACTAAGAGCTCATCTGCAGCGCATGCTGTGAATTATCCTAGCACCTGTGTTTACACTATCACTCTCTTTAGGGGACATCTGTAGTTCAAAGGTGCTTATTACTTCTTCCAACCATTTGGGGTCATAAATTGGACATTAGTTGTTTCTTCCCTTCTGAGTACTTTGAGCTGAGTATTTCTGTCATACTGGATTCTCTCAACTTTTTTCTTCATTTCCGCTGCAACACAATGAGTTACACATTCTCAGACAGTGTGCTCAAAGAAAAATATAATTCTTTAGCCGTTTGTTTTAAAGTGCTCTCCTAAGGTCACCTTAATAATTCTTCATCTGCAGTGTGGATATTCACATGATGTTCAACATTCCTGTGAATGACCACAATCTAATCTTTCTCTTTGTTCTTCGGTGCCATTTTAATTTATCCTGTGTAGTAATACATCAATGTTGATTATAAGTAATATCTTAGAAATCTTGGAGAATGAATAACAAAAAAATTCATACTCTTTGCAACTGCATTAGAAATACAAAGAATTAAAATTTTTCTGTCAGTATCTTTTTGTTTAATACATGACAATGAAACTATTTTCCTGGAGAAAAGGAGAAGGGGCAGACATGGATCTCTTCTCTGTGGTGACCAATAACAGGACCTGAGGGAAGTTGTGTCAGAGGAGGTTTAGTTGGATATTAGAAAAAGRTTTTTCACCCAGAGAGTGGTTGAACACTGAGATAGGCTCCTCAAGGAAGTGGTCACAGCACCAGCCTGACAGAGTTCAAAAATAGTTGAATGCTTTCTGGTACGTGGTGTGATTCTTAAGGATGGTACTGTACAGGAATAAGAGTTGGGACGCGATGATCCTTTTGGGTCCATTCCAACTCAGCATATCCTGTGATTCAGTGACTGTTATTTAAAGTAAATGTGGAAATGTTTTTATAGTCCCCCTAATCTTCATAGATGAACACTTCTTCTATCTAAATTCTGCTGATGCATTTATCATCCAGTGACATGGCCCAGGAAGAGGGACCCAAGAACAGGACRCAACTCTTCAGTCTAGAAAAGATTCTTGTGGTTGTGTCCTGGAGAAAGGAGAGGCTTTATACTATAGATGGTAGCCAGACTTCTTCTGCAACAGGTGATCAGTTACAGTATTAAAAAAAAAAAAAAAATGAAGACATAACCTAAACAGTAAAATAGAACTCACGATAAGCATACCCAGACAGTCTTTATTTTCAAATCCAAACTCACACCTTCTAGGATATTTTACACTGCCTCTTTTAAGAAGTAGTTAGTAAAATGAAATCCAATTGTTTCAAAATATTTATTTTTAATACTTAGCTAATATAAACTATTTCTGCCAGCTCCCCTTGTACAGCCTGAGCAGCTCAGACATAACAATAAAAAAATCCCTTTTGTAGACTGATTTATAATCTGGTCTGGTGTGTGCATATGCATCTGTCAAAGGATATTTGTCACCTGATTACCAGGTTTCAGCAAGAGACTAATAGTCATGTTTTCAATTCTGTCTAGAAACCGCCAGACACATCTATATGTCAACATTATTTTGCCATAAACGTTGTAAAATATGAAGGAAAAAGAAATGCATAACAAAAAAACAAACAAAAAAATATTGAAGAAACTGAGTTGTCTCACGGCTTCTCAATGAAGAGGGCCAAAGGATTTCRTCACTTCATGAATGAGGGACCAGGATGAGGATGCATATGCCATGGTAACAAAAGGAAACATGGAAGGGCAGAAATTGGAGTGAGTATTAATATACTGCCCTTGGAAGCATGGGAATGTTGGACTGGATAACTACAGAAAATCCCCCTCCTCTTCTGTGGCAGGTTTCTTCAGCAATTTTCCATCCTACTTCTGCCTTTCATAGCTTACACAATAAGTAAAATAGAAGTAAAAATTATTTTTTGCCATTTATAGTAAATGTTTATCATGTTAAAACAAAAAAAAAAAAGGTCAAATCACAAAAGGTTTGTCAGAAAATAAGTTAGGAAATCTGCATTCTGAATTAYTCCTTGAGTAAAGATCTTTTGGTCTTGTTCCATTCCCACTGAATTCAAATAGTGAAATCCCATTGGATTAATGGGAAATAGCTCCAGAGTTTATTTCMTAAAACAAGTAAGTGTTGTATTGAAATTTCATGATGGATTTACAAATGTAACCTCAAAAATTAGTTCTGCTATCGCAGATTGTAAGGTTATATAAACACTCAGAAAGTCAATAGTAAGGGGTTATTGAAAAGATCTGAATAAGATAATTTAATGACCACACAATATTACCCAGATGCTCAGGAGAAAAGAAAAGCATCAGTGTTGTAATTATTAAGAGATACAGGAAGTATGAGATATATAGTATAGAAGGTGTACAATAAAATTTTACTCTATCTTCTCTCAGTAATAGGATTAGATAATATCAAACAAAGGTGGCCTTCAGAGAGCTCTCTAGCAAAAGTGAAAGGTCATTTGCAGTTTGTGCAATATGGAGGAAAGAGAGACCCACTGATTTTCAACTTTTTTTCCCCCCAGAACCTGTTGAAAAAAATCGCCATAGGCAGACTCTCTGTGAAACAATTTTCTGACGAAACAGCTGCCTTTGCCTAGCTTTAACCCAGCTACTGATCTGGACCTTCTGATGCAAAAGGTTTTACAMAGCCAGTGGAAACCCCAGATTTGAAGCTTATTTTACCTTATACTTCCCTGCCAACAACTGCATCTGAGCAATCACATTCCAAAATATGAGCGTGATTTACTTCTCAACACGTTTTTTGAGTTTTGGGAAATTCAATTATTTTTAGAAACAGGCTGGGGGGCCCCAAAACTAGTGTTGTCAGCCAAGCAAAGATTAAGATCCACTGTTCAAGAGGGAGAGCAGATTACATACATGTTCTCATCTTTTTATTGAGAAGATTTTTGACGTTGAAGAGATAGGAATGCAGGAAATACATCTGCACCCATCCTTCATTTCTGTGGGGAAGAGAGGGGAGGGGAGGAGACAGCACTTTTTCTCTTCATTCTCTTGAATCAAGCWGTTCTTTTGTCTTCCCTGTCTATAAAGAAATTGATGCCCTCTAATAAAGTGCACAGACTTACACAAAAATAGTTCAGCAGTCTCTTACCTGAAGGTTGCTGCAAGCACGTACTGAAAGCAACAGTTACAGGAAACATCTATTTTTACATCCCAAAACTCAGCTATTAAGTGATTCTGCTTGAGTCCACAAGGAATTTTTTCCTTGGGGCCATCAGGACGTAGAGGACACAAACAAAATCTGCTGGAATCTCCTGTTCACAAGRGTCTTAAGTTTAACTCTTAAATTGAAACTCTTAGTGTTCAAATAAGTCAGAATTTAAGGGAAAGAAGGTCTTGCATTCCCTGACTAAAGGATTTTCTTCAGAATCTCTTTGTCTTTCCTGTTAAAACATTCATGGGCTAGCCTAATTTTTCTTCTACAACCAGAAATAGTAAAAGTAATAATGAATCTGATCAAGGTCTACATGACGCTTTCATACAGCAATTAGGATTTTTGACTCTTTCCTTTGATCTTGTCTTGCCCTTGGCAGTTGAAACATTGCCGAGTGGACCTTGACAACACTTCATGTCCACTCGTGCTCATATACTCAGGCTTCTGTGAAACTGTGCCATAATTAAATCTGTCTCCATCAACAGTCATAAGAGTTTTTCTTAGGCTGTGGGGCAAGATGAAATATTTCTGGGTTCTAGTCTGTTTTTATAATGATCACAGGTTGAAAATAGAAGTCTCAAGGGTTTCCTTTCTTTCTCTTATACACAATCTTAAGTTCACCATAAAATGAAAGAGAAGGTAGCAGATGTGGATCAAAATTAATACAACAGAACAAATAGGAGGAATGTGCAGAAAATTAAGGTCAAATCTTAGTTTTGTTAGAGTTAAAGGCTAAACAGCTAGCTGCCACAATTGAGCTCATTTTGATTAAAATACTGTGAGTCAAAACACGACTTATAAATCTGTATATTTGTAAGGTTTTGGGGTTTTTTTTTGTTGCAGGTGCTAGAGATAATTTTTCTTGGGGTGAACAGCTGAACAAAAGATCCAATTAATTCCAATAGGTGACTGTATCCTGAGCAATCCATGACTGCTTTCAGCTATAAACTTATGACCATCTCAAGTAGTAGGATGTCATACATACCCATTTTCATCTTTATCAAAAATCATTTTTTTCTCTGTCTTTTTTTTCCCCCTCTTTCTTGCACACAATATCAAATTGGTATTATTCATAGGGTAGTTTTAATTTACTTATGACTAATGTTTTGTCTGTGTTCWATCTCTCCAAGTGCTATCAGTCTGCAACTCTAAGTAGCTTATTTTGCTGAATCAGATATTGCAGAAAAGATAACTCAACATTTTTAATTTATCCTTATACTGTAAGATGCAATGGGCAAAAACTGATGCACAGAAAGTTCTACCTGAATATGAGGAAGAACTTTACTGTGCAGGTGACTATGCACTGGAACAGATGTCCACAGAGATTGTGGAGTCTCCCTCACTGGAGATAGATTACAACCGTCTAAACACAGTCCTGTGCCACATGCTCCAGGATGACCCAGCTTGRGCAGGGAGGTTAGACCAGATGACCCCCTGTAGTCCCTTCTAATCTTGCACACTGTGTAAAATTATTTGAATTCTGCAAAATTTGGGTGTTAGTACTACAGAACAGAAATCAAATTCTGCCTTTCCTGGAGTCTAAGAGATTTCTTTAACAGGGCTGTAAATGTTSTGTTCCAAGGGATCTGGAAAACGTTCCACTCACTTCTTTATCAAAAAAAGCATCTTGATAGAGAAATGGAATAACTTGCATGAAATGAAACATGAAAGAGCACTAAAACAATGGGCTTCTGAATGTGAAGTTCATTATATGTGGTTAGTTATGGACAGTGGATTTTCTTTCTACATTGTGTTCTCTTTTTATGGGAAGCTTGCTGAGCGAATTGTAAGAATAATGGAGAGAAATAGCTTTCACATGCCCTGGCATGCAGCAGACATCATCAAAAGCATTCAAATTTAACCCACAGTTTCTGTATTTTGGAGAGCAATTATTTTATGGGTGATTCTTATTGGTTTGTTTTCCAAATCTGGGCTCGTGGATTAATTCAGAGACTCTGCAACAATTTAACAATTTCCCACATTTGTCTTGAAGTGAAAGAAAGAAAGTTCCTCTTTATACATTATACCCTCAGGTAAGTATATGTATCCTGAGTAGTTGAACTGCAGAAAGAATAGAGGGAATGTTTTTATGCATGAAATGAGATGACTGCAACATTTCAGTTAACATTTCAGTGTGAAAAGTCCTCTACTCTTCCTGCCACCCTGTCTTACCTGTAGCCACAGGTAAGACGTTCAGCCTCAAACCCATACCAACATTTCAACCCAGGCGTTTTGAAAAGACAGCTTTTAAGGGGTTATTTTATGAATATTATTAGGTGTGATTAATTTTRATGGGGTGTACAGCTGATTTGATACACATTTCTTGAGAAGCAGGATTTTGCATTCAGATCATGCTTACATTCATTGAAATTAGAACATAACTTACACAATATTTTGTATTCACTCCCCACAAAAAAAAAAAAAAAAAGATTAAATATTTCTGGTCTCTGCATTGTTCTCCCAGCTTCCAGCATTCTGGAATCTATGTTTGGTGTCCTAATTGAAATCGCATAAACCAAGCTGCCAGCCCCTAATGTCCTCAATCTGGGTTAAACCCTTTTGCCCTCCATAAGGAGAACCAGATCTTCTGCGACCCCCCACACCAGAAGTCACCTGCTGGGATCTCTTTGAGCGTCACTAGATTTGCTAGAAGTTGTTGAATCTGAAGATAATTTTGAATAAAGCATTTCAAGTGATCCACTATTAACAAATGAAATCCGATTTATTTATCTTTTTAGAATATCTGTAACCAACTCAAACACTAAACATAAATATTTACTCAGATTGCTGGATTGTACTTACATGCTTATGCCTTTGTGTGGAACACAAGAATGTAAATCAGAAAACCATGTTTTTTTCCTACATTACTCGCTGTAATTTTCATGGTAGTGACAGAAGTTCATCTCAGAGCTGGGTCTTGAATTTCTGCCAATGCACAGCAAGCTTGACCTGCAAAGCCCTTGATGTTCCAGAACTAAGCCTCCCCTGAGCAAACTCCGACAGTCATGCAGGCTATGGCAATGTTGACCCATAGCCAGTTTGCAGGACAGTAACATCAAGAGACTAATTTCCCCTTGTGACCTGAAGCAATTCTCCAGATTACATAGCAGAAAGGCATAACTCAGTACTCCCCAACCTATAAAACCWTTGCCTAATAACTGGTGTTCATCTGGCTGCAATTTTGGAGTGAATACTCAAAAACATAATTTGATTATTACACCAATATGAGATACCTTCACAGCATGAATAAATACACTTAAAATAGTACAATAAATTTTGATTAGTTGGTTACTCCTTCCTTTTAACAGAAAAGAAACAGTCCTATCTGATGCAGTTGCTATGCAAGTATATCGCATTAACAAGGAAAATACCATTTTTATTTTTGACTGGCACTGGTACAGTTCTTGGGAGAACATCCGTGGTCATGACATCAGCTTCAGCAATTCAAGGAGAGGCCATCTAAAACCCCAGTGTGTCTGAGCTTGCCACGTGAGGCAGGCTGAGCCCAGAGCAGGAGCGAGGCATGTGACAGCTCTGGTGTGTGACAGCCAGCTAGCAACAGGGCCAGCTCGCCTTTGAATCACAGGGGTGGAAATATTAGTTTGGACAGCTGGAGAGTTTCCCAGTGTGTTGCAGTACTAAAGTAGATTGATAATTCTGGTGGAAAAGAGGACAGGTATAAAAAAAAACAACCCTACTAGCAGGAGTTCCAAATAATTTTTTGAAAGTGTTTCCAAGAATTATTTACTAAAAAGATATCAAGTAGGTGCATTTAKCTAACATTAGAAACACTAGCTTGGGTTTGTTTTTTCTTTAATCATAGGCTAATATAATGGACCATAGGACCATAATGTAAGAAAAAAGAATGATCAAGATATTTAACCGAGAAATGATCATATATTTAGTAAGGAAAATAGAGAATGAAGTGGAAAGTAAAAAGCTTTCAGAAGAAAAGGTAAAATTTATTCATTTTTTAGTGTTCTTTTATCCTCAGGCATTGAAATAATGGTAAAACAAAGAAAAATGCTGAAAAATAGCACTCATAGGTTTCAAATTAATATATAAAGATAATAAATTTGTGTTAGCCCACAGTGCATGCCATAAATCTGTACCTTGACACAATGGCATACTCCTGGCAGATCCCAGAAACTCAAAATCATTGATTTCATTTTTTGTTCATCTTAATTCCAGTAGGTTTTTAGAAGCATTTTGTGTGCAACAAATTAAAAATCTGCAGATAGAATATTGTTTTTTTCAGAAAATTCTACACATTATATATTCTTATGAGACCTCAATTGCAATATAACAAGTCAGGGTAGTCACATGAGCTGGAATTTTTTTCCATGTTGCACGTTACACTGTTTAAATTTTTTTCCCTCATATTTGAATTTTTAATTTCATTTTTTCTGGTTATATTTTTGATAATATATTACCTTCAGTCCTGGTTCAAAATAGTTGTTAGATGTTTGAGTAACTTCTAAATAATTTTGAAACTGCATTTAATAGAAATCAATTCTTTTTCTAAACTCAAAATTAAGATTGTCAAATGTCTGCAGAAATTCTATTCCTTTTCTGATCATAATTTTATGTTTGCACCAAAAGTTTACTTGTTAAGTTGTAAAATAGAATAATACGTTGTCTTTTTGCTCTAATTTTTGTAAAAATGTATGAATTTGACAGAAACACTTAACCCTACACATTTGTAACTCTTATGAATATGTGCCAGTGAGTATATGTTACAGCAATTAATTATAGGCTATGTTCAAACAGCAAGAGAAGAAAAATCACTCAGAAGTCTGGTGGAAAAGGCTCTTGAATTAAAGTTTTCTGAAGCATTTTATTGGAGCAACTTTATTTTTTTTGCATTCATCAGAGCCATATTCTAACAGTTTCTAACAGTAACAGCTTATTTGTTAGAATTAAAATATTTTATTTTAGAATGGTTATATTTCCTGAGAAAATGCCCTTTCTGGACAGAAATATCTTTTACGGGAACAGAATTAAAAGCAAATCCTAGAAACCTGTGGTATCTCACTATTATACTGTAAAAGTATTCAAAAACCTGATTCAGTCCTCAACAGGATCTTTCCATTAGATGTGGTAGAGGACCTCAGTGGGCAGATCTGAGAGGCCTAAACAAAAAAAAATTCCCCAATACTCCCTGCTTGATGATATCTAAACCTGTTAAGATCAGTTGGTTCCTCCCTGATTGATTTTAAGGTTCTCTAAACTCCGAAAATTTTGTTTAAGTGTATGCCCAGCGTTTCTCCAGCCTCAGGAGATCCTTATCTCCTGCCTAAACCTGTTGCAGATGTGGAATAAAGGCATTTCTCTGCCAGTCTTCTGAAGGGTCTGACACAGGCTTACACAACCTCACAAAAATGTTGTGGCTGCTTTCTTTCCACTTGCAGCTGGGGGGAAATGCAGTAGCCACAAAGATTCAAACATTCAACCAGGAAACAGACACTCTGGATCGAGTTCTCTCCTTCGCCTGAGGGATTCAAACTGACATAACCTACCTCCCAGGATAGTCATGTAAGAACTAAGGTGTAGGTTATTTGAGGGAACAGAAGCAAAGCAAGTATGTGAAGGGGTGCTTTTGGCATATTCTGGCCACATTTTACTTCCAAACATTAAAAAAAAAAAGGCAGATGAGTTTATGGGTTGTTSATCCAAGCAAAGCAAGTCTGTGTTGTGTGTGATTTAAGGTACAGAAACAGTCTGTGGAGAAGGGACCCAGAAAATCCTCCAGCACTCTTCAAGTCCCAGCCATCACCTTATGGCGCCAAGCCCTTCCTTCACTTGCCTCATGAATTTCAGGGCTGACACAGGACAGGGATGGCAAAATGGGATCTAATAATGCAGAGTAGTCATTCTTCACTGAATGCATGGCCTTGCTGCCTTATAATGAAGCTTTATGCCTTTGAACCTCTTTTAGTAAGGGGAATTTTGGGCCCAAGCAGGCAGCAACACATTCTAAAAGACATGTGAAATACAACTTCTCCATATTCTTTCTCTTTCTCTCTCTACCACTCTCTCTCTCCCTCAACCTCTTTTTTTTTTTTTTTTTTTTTTTTTTTTTTTTTTTTTTTTTTTTTTTTTTTTTTTTTTTTTTTTTTTGGTCTAAAGAATAGTAAACCCCATACCATAAAAAAAGACTGGGTAGAATTTTGTGCCACCATTTGTATGTACTCACCTGGATCTTTTGAATATAAAGTATTCTTGTGGAGCCACTGTTCTTTAGCAAACCACTATTTCAAATGTACAGCTCCTCAGTGTGCTATGCAGACTTGCCCTTTCTCAGTGTCTTTTCCTTTCTGAATCCTATTCTGAAACAGCCAATGCTTCTCCTCCTCTTCATTGGAAGCCTAAGTGCCTCACTCAAGACTTAATTTCCACCAGGAAAAAATGCCTAAAACATAATTAATGCATATTTTTAGCTATTAAACACAGTTCTTCATTAAATGCAGAGATGCAAGAAATGGAAAGAACCTGGCTTAATGCTCAAAGCATGTAATTAGGAAAATAATAAAACCCAAAATACGTTTCACATCAAAGCTAAATATTTGTGATATGAAAAAGCTTGCATTTCTTTCTAAATTAGATATAAGGCTTCCTTTCTTGGTGCCATCATTGCTGGAAATCACTTGTAAGACAAATTTGGGTCCTGAACATCCAGCCAGTTGCACTCAAAAGGATGGTTAGAGTGAAAATGAGATACCAGTTTGAAATTGAATTATTATGCCTTTTTTCCCCTTCCACATTCACTGAGTGCCATAATATTATGCAATTTCATTCTGTGAATCTTTTTATATCTCATATCAATATTACTCTCGTGATGGTTTGCAGAGCAGCAGAGAGGAGTCTAGAATGGTTTGATTTTAATATACCATCACCACTTTTGTCAACATTTTCTCTGCTTCATGATATCAAATAATTGGGAAATTAATCACAGGAGGAAAACAGAATATGATTGTAACAAGTACAATAGCTATAAGAGTTCTATACAGTTGGTACCAGGAGGCTGAATTAATTTCACTATTACCAAATTACTGAGGATGACAACAGGTGCAGACCAACATATATTCATAGGGGTTTGTGCATACAGGGATATGAACATATAATATCTATTCCAGACAAAGAAATACAACAAAAGGATTGTGACAAATACACTTGCTTTACATGGCAGGTAGTTTCTTCATGCATTTCTCTTTCTATATCTGCATATCCTTAAATAAAGCCTCATCAGCTAAGTTCATATAGACAAAAATTTGGTCAACAACCAAATTTATTATTGAATCTTGACTTTTGGCTTCTTACCTTGTTTAAGTGGCATCATGTACCTTTGGATTGTTATTTCCCTGAAAAATAATGTTTGTAATGAATGAACAATAGCCAAAGATATTTGAAGAGCCTGCTGCTGGGCAGATGACATCATAAAATCTTTCTTTTTCTTCGGAAAACCTAGAGAAAAATAACTCACAAGAAAAATACCTGAACATTCCCTGACATGCATTCTGAATATACTTTTCATATCTTAGGAATTTTAAATTGTAGGAGATCTGGTCCAATCCATATAACGTAATTGTGATTTGTATTTATCTAGGCAAAATACAAGTTTGTATACTTGGAGAATATAATCATAACAGTTGATTCTTAGGGCCAATTTATGCCAAATTTTTGGAGAGGCTTAAGAAGTAGGTTTACAGTAAAGTATAAGATAATCAAAAAGCAAAACTAGAAAAGAACTTGACACACAGAATTCTAATTTCATTTCAGACTTTCTACATGTTCTTTGTGTACACAAGATTCAGTATCAAAAAGCCTTGATTTTGTTCTAATTTTTACAAATTATCCCCAAATATGTGCAATGCAAAAAATTACCAAAATGGAAAAAAAAATTATTTGCCTTAATTGGCTCTGATAACATTTCAGTGTCCTCTAAAACTCTTTAATGCTTTTTGGAGATGCAGCAGAGTTCACAGGCTGAGAAGAGACAGTTAAAGCAGTTCAAACACCTGCACTTCAACAAGGCATTGGACACTGTTTGCCACAGTCTCCTCTTACACAAACTGTCAAGATACTGACCTGACAGGTGGTCAGTGGGATGGATTGGAAAATGACTCACAGGCTCAAGTCAGAGGGTGCTGATCGATGCTCTTTTACTGCTGCTGGCAGCCTGGCACACACAGGGTCCCACTGGAATCAGTGCTTGCTCTGCCCTATCCAACATCTCCATAAATTACCTGGATGGTGAAAGTACCCTCACTAGGTTAGCTAACACATGAAACTAACACTAACACATGTAGAGTATTTATCGCTTGGAAAGTTCAATTTCTTATTGTAAGTGTTCTATGGAGTACATTTTATGCTGTCCTTATGTCCAGCTACTCCTTTAGATACTATTACTCCATCAYTACTGAGTAGCAAAGATGCTACCCACATATAGTCTCATTTTTAGTTTTTGATGTTGTATAAACTCTGCTCAGCAGTGGGGGAGGAAGGGGGAGGAACAAAGAAAGCCGTTGTATTGGGTTTTTTCATAGGTATTATCTGGTGCTTTTGTATTAGGGCTTAATATGCAATCTGAATGAAATTATGGAGCAAATTTTCCTTTGTAATTTTGTATGAGGACTGGGTTCTGTGGTGTCTACTTAGGAGTGAAAGCAGAGGTTAAACAAACTTTCCCATTAAAGTTGTTTATTTTCAGAAAAGTTCAATTTCTATGAATATAACAGTTTTGAGGCTTCTGTTTCACTTTCATATTTGGTACTTACAGATGGATTCAAAAGAAAGGAACATACCTCCACAAGAACTCACCCATTAAGTATGACTTTACAGAACGTTTTCTTGAGGAAGTTGAAATCCCATTAGAGTGACAATAGAAGAAACATAGAAATATCTTTTTATAACTATTACTTTCATTATTAAATATATAATCTATTATAAAACAGTTTATTTTAAAAATATATAATTTATCCATAAATGTTGCCAGTATTCAAGCTCAAGTCTTCAGAAAGGCATTATATCTGATTAGGAAACATTGTTATATATGATGATATTTTATTTATGGACGACCTGGAGAGTTCACCTAGTGAGAATCACTTCTCACCATGCAAGAGCTGTAAATTGTATTTGAAATGAATATTTCTGATTAAAATTGGCACTTCTGAGTTTCCCATTGACTAACTCTTGTTTACTTAAGTAGTTGCCCTATTTCAGCTGACAATATCCTCAGCAGACCTGCTTTCAACTTCTGTACTTCACGCTGCTCTAAAGTTGCAGGAAGAATCTCAAACACTTATCCCAGACACAGCCACCACGCTATGGAGGTGTTTTGAGTATTTTCCCTGCCATTTTTGCAACTGCTGTGTTGAAAGAGTAGCCAGTGTAGTAACTGAAAATTTCCTCTTCTCTCTCAGTGTCTTTTGTGATTCCTTTGATTACCTGCTGTTCTACTATTTTCTTATGACCACTGGCCTTCCCTGTACCAGCCCTACTATTTTACCTCATGACACTATTCCTAGAAGTGTTTTAAAATAGAGCAGAGGCCAGGCAGAGMGCTCAGTTCCATGCTCCTCATTCTGTGAATGTAAATACATTTCTGCCTCAAATGAAGATGAATAATCAAAATGAAAAATAAATTATTTTAACCAGATTTGAAATCCATTTTAAGTATTTCAAGTTTGTGCATGTGTGCTCAATTGTGCCCTTCTTGACTGACGTTTTTACTTTTGAAACACTTCTTCCTTTTCTAAGTAGAAGCAATTACTTCTCAAAAGTGAAAAATGTAAAAGAAATTTTCCAAAAAATATAATTTTGAAGTTTTCCTGTTCCCGTTTTTGTTTTGCTTTGTCTTGTGTTTTCCATCCTTTATGTTTTGCTTCACCTGGAGAACTGTAGATGACTTTATGTCAATGCACCTTTGTAATATCCTCTCAGAAACATGTTTAGTATTACCATTTTCTAGCCTGACATAGTGTCAGAATTTTCATTGTGATTTTAAAGCAGCACTGTCCTTTAATCAATATCCTTCAGATCATCTGGAAAAGGATAGAAATAATAAAATAATACTGCTTAAAGCTTACTTTGTGATTTAGTGACTGATAACATTATTTATACTCAAAAAGAAAAAAGTTTAGCTACAAAATGGTTCTTCAATAAGACAAAAGGCTACTTGCTATACAGCATCTGCTTCTGCTGCATTGTGTAGAGGTGCAATTAAGTGGCTTCATGAAACTCATTTCTATAGCCATTTTCCAAAAACCCAATTGTGATAAGCTACAGCTTTCTTGCACATTCATTCAAGTAGCTTCCCTTCACAAGTGACCTCAGAACATTTGGATTGCCCGGCATCACAAAAAATAAATAGTGAGTAAATAATGCTTTGTGTGTGTTGCAGGCAGACAAGAGTGAAAAGCTGCATCCCTAAAGCACCTTCTCCTTTACAACAGAAGTCATATTTCATGGAGCCAGTGTTTTAATTGCCCTGATATCATGGAAAAGTGGTCATTTCCCTTGGCAGCCATTTGTCAAATGAATAAGCATAACTGATCAAATGATGAATTTTTCCACCAACTGCTCAGGTTTTCCCACAGCTGTGGGATACCAGCAGCTGTGTGCTTAAAGGCTTATTACAGAGATTACTAGTTAAGGGATAGGTGCCTTCAGTCCTAAAATGAGGTATTTTTGTTCACTGTGTAATTGCCTAGAATAAAACACCAAAGAACTAGCAAGAAAAATTAGAGATTTCAAATGCTTAGAGTGATGCATTTTCTTGGAAATGTATGGACTGTTGCAGTCTGGGTCTGGCTCTTTGCCATATGCTGTGTCCTGGGCAACACAGTACCCCATTAATCACTGTCGTGGGTTTAAAACCTGATTTTTCCCAATCCAAGTCACGGCACCAAAAATGTCGTGGTTTGGACTGTGCTGAAAGCCAAAAGCACCGTACCCATGACGCTCTCTCCCTTCCCCCCCCACCTAAGAGGCAGAAGGGAGAGTAAAAGCCCAATTAAGATGAAAATTTATGGCTTTCAGATAACAAAACATAATTGAGAGAAAGATATGTATGTGCTCCAGAGAATGGTCAGACAGGCTGAATATCTTAAGTTGCAAAGTAGATYTRTTACTACAAACTACGAAGAATACTACCTCATCGGGGAGGGGAACAAAGATAGGGAAAAATTTACAAGGAGACGAAAAATAAAAACGGACATTTTAAGACACCTGTTATCCTTTCTGGACCCGTCTCTTTCCCAGGTCCTCCCTCTCCACTCCCCCATGTCTTCCCGCRCACACAGGGGACAGGAATGAAAGTCTAACATAGATCAAACTACTCATTACGGTTGTCGTCCAGCATCATAAAAGAAGTGTTTTTACAGCTCCAAGCTGTGGAAGTTCTTTTCCCAAGAAACAGTCAGTGTATAACTGCTGATGGTGAGGGAGTATTTTCTTTACCTCGTAGGAGAAAGGAAAGAATGTTCCTCAAGGCCAAATTGCGTTGTTTTGGCGGCGTAAGACCACTATCACAAATCTCCTGGCAGAACACAGCTTCTTCTAAGCATCCACTTATTCTTAGCATCAACTCGCTTCAATCGTCGTGGCGGGGGGCAAGCCTCTTCCTCTTTTTTGGCTTCTAATCAGTTCAGTGCAGTCCTCAAAGGCCAGGTTTTTCCCTCAGAGCAAGGTTGCTCTCCTTTTCTATACAGGTCTCTCATTGATGAAATAGTCCTTTTGAGAACAATTTATTTTCTCCATGCTCAAGAACCACAGCAAAAAGCACAGCAACCCATCCCATCTTCTCCTTACTGTGATCTTGGGTCTCCATTTTTCTTTGTACATCTCCTCCCCCGCCTGCTCTGTTTTTCCCCAGTGCATGATACTAACAACCTAAAAACTACATGGCAGCCGCCCCTATCTTGTTTTCAATTCTTCTTAAGTATAAGACCATACGTCATCACAGAGGTGTAACTAGCCTGTGTAATTGGCCCAGGCCTGATGAGCAGCCTGTCCATCAACCTCAGAGCCATAATGGATTGGCTCTAAAACACAGGGGGTAGGGCTCCTTTTGCTGGAGCAGAAGGAGAAAGCTTCTAGAGCTTCCTCACAGGAGCCACCTTTGTGGTTTGTTGGGTCCCAACCCCCCACCACCAAAAATTGGACCAAGTAAAACCATGACAACCACCTACTGAAATTGCTCTCAGTGTCTGTGACAGAGATACACTTATCGCTCCCAAGGAAGTGCTGGGAAAGAGTTGGCATGAACCACATATATGACAAAGCATAGTCAGATTCAGCTCCTACCTGGATCCCTTAGACCAAGTCACACTCAAAAATTTGGGGGGCAGAGGAGAATCTGATGGACGGAGACAAATGAGAAGAGGTCACAGGAAAGATGCAATTATAAGGGCAAAGCTGGGCATTTATGGCTCAGTTGGTTTGTTCACAAGGACATTTATAAAATGCTTGTTTGTTAGAAATAGGAAGGAGCAGCACATTCCTCATGTTTGACTACGGCATTTAATGCTTCTGATTCCCAAGGGTGTGAACAAGGCTCTGCATATCAGATAAACAGAAAGTAGTTCTGACTGTTGTTGTAGGATGGGTTTAAGATGTGTGTGAAGTTTCTGCTCTTGAAAAGTCTAAGAATTTCTTGGGTAAATTAAAAACACTGCACAAACACCTTTCATTTTCACCTGTATCTGGGAGAGAACAGTAACGAGACTGAGAGAGTAAATAGTCTGCAGTGATTGAGACATTATTAGAAACATATTACAAGTCTAAGATATGTGAAGGAATTACAAAAATTATCCTTATTACTTGAAATTTAGTCACCCTCAAGAAAAAAAACTTCCATTTTAATTTGACATTTATGAAGTCTGAATTTTCTTCTTTCCTTTTTAAACTTCTCTGGAAGACAACAGATTCTCTCCAGTCTTTATTGCAGCCATTATTACATGAAATTAAGAAGATACTTGTGATATAGGTGTAATATAGTTTTAGAATAGTCTATTGGCTTTCCCCAAAATTTGAAGTGTTTTTAAAACCTTGGCTTGAAATCATAAACTGCTCCTAAGCCAGAGTTTCTTTCAAGTTAATGATGAATTTAAGGCAAGTTTGTGATGAGTATTTCCTATTTTCTTTTTTTATAGAAGGGTTTCAGAAATACCTCGGACAAAGCCACTTACAAGATATTAGTAGTTTACTGCAGAAACTTAAAATGAACCTTTTCTGTGTGGCAGTGCTTTTAACTTTGGATGTTACTGTTTTTCACATTTCTTTTTATTTCTCATATCTACTGCACTTTCCATCTCTGTAGCATTCAATGCAAATATATAATATTTGCAAATACATAAATCCTGGAATTGACTTTCAAGACCAYTGATATCATCCCCTAACTATAACCACCCTTTTAATATTTTTTTTCTCATGAAATGAAATCCTTAGCTTTGTTTTTGAGCCCCAATGAGTCCTTCTCCTTTTACGGGCACATGAAAATTACCCACAGTCTTGCACAGAAGACACCACGTTCCCTTTGCAGGTAAAGGCAGGAGACACTGGATTCTTGTCCAATCTACTGCACCAGTTACTACAGCTCAGTCAAGACCTATAGAATTGGTAAATAAGGATCACCAAATGCATATACTTGTGCAGTATATTTCCTCCTGAAGTAAAGGGAAATGAGAACATTAATCAAAATTCAACTGAAAATTGTATGTTTCAGATCCAATATTTTCTCTCTCATTACTGGCTATAGCTAAATGTTCAAGCAACCACTGAACTATACATCTTTGGACTAAGGATCGTGTCTTCCTGTGGTTTCATAACACAAACAGCAGTCAAATTCAGTAATCTTCTAGAAATGACAAGACAATTGATAACATATGTTGTTAGATATACTTCTAGTCCATGCAGAAAAATATCTGCATTTACATAAGATTTTTCTGTATTTGTGTATGCAATGAAGTAATTTTGCAAATATTTATTGTATTTTGAATACATTCAAAGAAATATTTGCATCRTTCAATAAGGATCTTAGTTTAAATAAGCCCAAAGACATTCTGAGAAGGCTGGTTTAAGAAAGCTTTCATTAGGAAAAGAAAATTTGGTCACTACATTTTTTTAGTTTTTGATTCAAAAAAGATTTTTGAATTAGAATGATGAATAAAGCTTTTTTATACATTTTCCCTGCAAATATGGGGAAGAATACATCACAAAAAAGATATGCAMATTCAACCCCAAGTTGAATTTGCTGATTTAAAATGTAATCTGTTTTATTGTGCTGCCAGAAGTAATTACTCTGGTACTTAAGGTAGCAGGAAATAAAGCATGTATCCTCGTCCTCTCTGCTCTGGGTTACCGATACAGATGTGGTTTTCTGCTCTCTGCTGCAGCTGAAGTGTGTGGGACAGCCTCTAAAGGGGAGCAGGAATTGTGCTGGTCCCCGATTCCACATCCCATTGTCTGCTGAGTGTGCTGAGGGACAGCTGCCAACGCCTCAGTAACTGCAGCATGAAGGTGATGATATCTGACCTGTGTTCTGCTGCTGTAGCCATGGGGCAAAGAGGTCCTGGTTGAGGACAGGGGTGAGCACCAGAGAGCTGGAAAGGAGTGGAGAAAACATCCTATTGTGACTGGTCCAGAGGTCCCATGCATCCTGGGAACAGACTACCTCTGAAGCGGGTATTTCAAAGACCCAAAGAGATTCAAGTGGGCCTTTGGAATAGCTGCTGTAGAGACTGAGGGCATCAAGCAATTAAACACCTTGCCTGGGCTGTCCGAAAATCCTTCCGCAGTTGGACTCCTCAAGGTGGAAGAACATCACGTTCCAGTTGCAACATCAACCGTGCACTGCTGGCAGTGCAGAACAAACCGAGATGCTGTGATTCCTATCCTTAAGATGATCTGTGAGCTAGAGAGCCAAGGGGTGGTCAGCAAGGCCACTCACCCTTCAACAGCCCCATCTGGCCCGTACGCAAATCTGTAGGAGGATGGAGATTGACTGTGGACTATTGTGGCGTAAATGAAGTGACTCCACYGCTGAGCGCTGYKGTGCCGGACATGCTGGAGCTCCAGTACGAGCTGGAGTCCAAAGCAGCGAAGTGGTATGCCACCATTGACATCGCCAACGCGTTCTTCTCCATTCCTCTGGCAGCAGAGTGCAGGCTTCAGTTTGCTTTCACCTGGAGGGGCGTGCAGTTCACCTGGAGGGGCGTGCAGTACACCTGGCACCAGCTGCCCCAGGGATGGAAGCACAGCCCCACCATCTGCCATGGGTCGATCCAGGCCACACTGGAAAAGGGTGAGGCTCCGGAACATCTTCAGTATACTGATGACATCATTGTGTGGGGGAACACAGCAACAGAAGTATTTGAAAAAGGAGAAAAGATCCTCCAGATTCTCCTGAAAGCTGGCTTTGCAATAAAAAGGAACAAAGTAAGGGACCTGCTCGAGAGATCCAGTTCCTTGGGGTAAAGTGGCAAGACGGACAGCATCAGATCCCCACTGAGGTCATCAATAAGATMACGTCAATGTCTCCACCAACCAGCAAAAAGGAGACACAGGCTTTCCTGGGTGCCATTGGCTTTTGGAGGATGCACGTCCCCGAATACAGCCAGATTGTGAGTCCTCTCTACTTGGTGACCCGCAAGAAGAAYRATTTCYACTGGGGCCCTRAACAGCATCAAGCCTTTGCCCAGATCAAGCAGGAAATCGCTCATGCGGTAGCACTTAGCCCAGTCAGGACAGGACCAGARGTGAAGAACGTGCTCTACTCTGCAGCTGGGAGCAATGGTCTGTCTTGGAGCCTCTGGCAAAAGGTGCCTTGTGAGACTCGAGGCCGGCCACTGGGATTCTGGAGCYGAAGCTACYGAGGKTCYGWGGCCAACTACACYCCAACAGAGAAGGAGATCTTGGCAGCCTATGAGGGAGTCCAAGCTGCTTCAGAAGTGATTGGCACTGAAGCCCAACTCCTCCTGGCACCCCGATTACCAGTGCTGGGGTGGATGTTCAAAGCAAAGGTCCCCTCTACACACCACGCCACTGATGCTACCTGGAGCAAATGAATTTCTCTTATTACTCAGCGCGCCCGTATAGGAAACCCAAATCGCCCTGGGATCCTGGAAATAATTACAAATTGGCCTGAAGGTGAAGACTTTGGTCTTGCTGATGAGGAGGAACAAGAACAAGTGACTCGGGCTGAGGAAGCTCCACTGTACAACCAACTGCCAGCAGAGGATAAAGGCTACACTCTCTTCACTGGTGGTTCCTGTCGCATTGTCAGGATGAACCGAAAGTGGAAAGCAGCTGTGTGGAGCCCCACATGACAGGTTGCACAAGCCACGGAAGGAGAAGGCGGATCGAGTCAATTTGCTGAACTCAAAGCCATCCAGCTGGCCCTGGACATTGCTGAGATGGAAAAGTGGCCAAAGCTCTACCTTTACACTGATTCATGGATGGTGGCCAATGCTCTGTGGGGGTGGCTAGACAGATGGAAAAGGGCCAATTGGCTGCATAGGGGAAAACCAATCTGGGCTGCTGAAGAGTGGAAAGACATTGCTGCCCGGGTGGAGAAGTCACCCGTGAAGGTCTGCCATGTAGATGCCCATGTCCCCAAGAGCCAGGCTAATGAGGAGAACTGGAACAATGAGCATGTAGATCAGGCTGCAAAGATAGAGGCGTCCCAGATTGACCTGGATTGGCARCACAAGGGTGAGTTGTTCCTAGCTTGATGGGCCCATGATGCCTCAGGCCACCAGGGCAGAGATGCCACWTATAAGTGGGCACGAGACCGAGGGGTGGATCTAACCATGGACAGTATCTCCCAGGTTATCCATGACTGTGAGACATGCGCTGTCATCAAGCAGGCCAAACGGGTGAAATCCCTGTGGTATGGGGGAAGGTGGGTCAAGTACAATTATGGAGAGGCTTGGCAGGTTGATTACATCACACTGCCCCAGACCTGTCATGGCAGGCACTATGTACTCATGATAGTAGAAGCCACCACTAGATGGTTGGAGACCTATCCTGTGCCTCATGCCACTGCCCATAGCACCTTCTTGGGCCTTGAAACACAGGTCCTTTGGAGGCATGGTACCCCAGAGAGAATTGAGTCTGACAATGAGACTCATTTCCAGAACAGCCWTATAAACACCTGGGCTAGGGAATATGGCATTGAGTGGGTGTACCATATCCCTTACCATGCACCTGCTGCTGGCTTGAAGGCATTGGACGGAGGTACTTTCAAAAACTGGGAACAGCATCTAGCAAAGGCTACCTGAATGGTAAACACCTGAGGTTCCACCAACCGAGCAGGCCCTGCCCAATCTGATTCCCTGCATACAGTAGATGGAGACAGGGTCCCAGCAGTACATCTCAAAGGTCTTTTAGGAAAGAATGTGTGGATTAATTCTGCCTCGAGCAAAGACAAACCCATCTGTGGGGTTGCTTTTGCTCAGGGGCYAGGTTGTACATGGTGGGTAATGCAGGATGACAGAGAAACTCGTGGTGTACCTCAGGGGAATTTGATTTTGAGTGAAAACTGCATGTAATGTTGGGATGACTATGATTAATGCTTGTTGAAAGTCACTGCCACTATTTTGTATATATGTATATATGTATATATATGTCTGTCTTTAGAGTTAGAATGTATCAGTTTGGGCTTCAAGCCTATGGATATGGAATAAGGGGCGGAATGTCTTGGGTTGATTCTGTGCCAATTCTGTTCTATATTCCTATCCTGTTGGTTTGTACACCCAAAAGGTGTTTGTACCTTTAAATGCAACCCGGAAGAAGGAGCAGGGGCGGCTGGGAAGGCAGCGCGGGGAGTTTAAAAGCCGGCACAGACACTCAGACAGAGCTTTTGGAACTCGGCTCCTTTGCTTTTGCAGCCCACCTCGGTGCGGGGGAGTCCTTGCTTGCTGTGTGGAGTGGAGTTACAGTGTTGCTGTTTTAGCTAGCTCGGGTTTGTTAGCTTCGACAGCTTTTCCCTGGACAGACTCCCTCCGCGGCTCCTGCGATTCTGCTTTCTGGAGCAATTCGGCAACCGGCGGGGAGAAAACCTTGCGGCTCCATCTCGTCTGGGATTCCGGAAGAAGCCAAGCCGGCAACAGAAACACACCGAGCCCTCTGTTCCATCCACAGTGAAGAAAAGACTGTAATACAGGTTTTTGCCACTGTTACAGGGGCAGCCATGTGGGTCTCTCTTTTTTTGTTTCTTTTCCCTGGGACGGGAGCCGCCATCTTTTTCTCCGCTCCGCCACATGGCGAGCTGGAGGGAGCAGCGAGCATTCCTGGACTTTTAAATATCTAACAGTTACTTTTTATCTGTGTCCTGTGGGCACTGTGYTTTGTTAATAAACTACCTCTTTTCTCTTCACTTTTTGCCCAGCATCTATTTCGTATTGATGAGAAAAAATTACCATTTTTTTTCACTTCACAGGAAACATTTACTCTGTAACGTTTTTCTCTGAAAACATTGTCTCAAACTTAGATAAAGGTGAAACAGAGATTGTTCCTCCCTCCCCAAACACAGCTGTAGATGGTGATAATTCAGAGCTTTGAGCATTTAGACTTACTTGCCTCAGGGTTGTCTCATAACCTACCAATCCTCCAGCTGCAGCTGGGCCCTGCCCACCACACATTAAGCTTCCAAGTGTGTGAAAGAGGGCAAACTTCCCCTCCACCTTTGGAATAGMAATGCGGTGAAACAAAATGACACAATTATCAAGGTGCACAAGCAGGAGACAAGGGAAAGCTGTCACATCTACTTGTTTGTTTCCTCCTACTGCTGTGTCTAATTCCTGAAGTGTACACCACCTCTCTGTACTCAAATGCATAAAGAACTGCTTCTGCTGTCTTCCTCCTTTCTCTCATAAATAGAAAATACAAAATCATCCATTCAAGGTGCTCACACTTCTTCAGCTGAGCATGAGAATGTTTATTCTTTTTATCCTTCCCGTTATTTCAATTCTATTGCTTTCCCTACCTCGGAGTTCAGTTTTAGATTATTTATTCCCTTCCCTTTCAGATGCAATTCTGTCAAGGTAAGGAGGGAGGCAAAGAAGGAAAAGGAGAATATTGCTTCTTTGGTGCAAAAAAAACATGACCTCTCTGATTTTTTTCTCATTTTTGGAGAGGACCAGGGAGTGGTGCTGGATGACCTCATTTTTGGATGACCTTCTCATTTTTGCAGAGAACCACTCCCTGGTCCTCTCTCCACTGTATCCAAATGCAAGCACCCAAAAGTCCTTCCTGTGCTGGATGACTGTGTAGATGCACCCAAAAATGTCCTTGTCTTGAGTCCACATGGTCCATGAGAGTGAACTGGTGAACTGGTGAACTGGTTGGGTTAAGCCAGGTTAATGGACAAGACATGCCTGGTGAATTCTGCTCAAGATTAGAGATGAGCAAAAATCTGAGCTTTGGTCATGGGGATGGATGGACTTCATAAGGTGCTGTTAAACAAACGAAAGCAAGAAGGATTTTACAGACCCATAGCTTTGGTTTTTTGTACTGCCTCTGCTTGCTTTCTCCTCCAACCTAACTTTAGGTATAGATTCTGTTTAGAGTTTGGATTATCAGGTTATTTGTTAACCTGAGGGTACTCAGTTGCTCCTGTAAGACTGGGTACTGCTTGATCCGTTCAAAACACTCTTCCTTTCCTTGCAAGTATTATCCTTGCCAAATACTGAATTTTATGCTCAACCATTGTGTCTCATAACATGTTTGTCAGTGGATATATTTTGTTGGTTTGGCTATTSTATATTTACAAAGAAATTTTAACTGAATTTTTTTTAATTTAAATGAAGTCTTATCAAGCTACTGCATGTATAGATATGAAGATGTTCCCAAAACCCCTTTAAAAAAAAAACGAACAGAAARTGCATTAAGAATAGAAGAATGGCTTTCATTCTTCAAAGAATATGAATGGCTTCAGCTAGTAAAGCTATGACCCTCTATTTGACATTCGAAAATCAATCTAGTATTTGTTTTGCTCTTCTGCATCAATTGGAAATAAATTTGTTGAGGAATTTTAGAAAAGTAGTTTAGGGAGGAAAATTGCTTTCCTCCCTAAACATTTTTATAGATGTTTTCACAATTTTGTTTTTAGTTTAGCGTCTCTGGATTTGTTTCCATGAGATGGCCTAATTTCTGGAGTTTGACTTGTTTGCAATCCATTTAAGTTATGTTACGCCACTGAAATCAAAAACAGAACTTTCTTCCAACTGAATAAGGTCCGTAATTCCCCACTTTGTTATATACGTCCTTACCTTTTCTGTTATTAATCTATGTTCTTATAATTCTATTATTAATCATGTTATAAGCATGATTTTTTATTCTCGGCTCCTAAATATGAAAAAATTGTTGTTGACCTCTGATCTGATGGTCACTAGAGTCCAGGACTAGCAGAAGGATCCAGCAAATAATGTCCATGCATACATGATTCAAATGGGTTTTACAAACACCTGGGGATTTATCAGAACTTCTGGGACAACTTCAGCTTATTATTCAATTTTTCAGAGGCTGAATTTAAAATTTTAAATTTTTTGAAATTTCACAATTTTAAAGTTTTTCAGTAGATATTCAGAGGTAAATGAAACTTGCAGGTTTAATGACTAAACAGTTTTTGGGAGAAAAATCCTGTTCATTGTTAGCAGATGTCTCCAACAGTCATTCAATAATGTCAGGATCCAAGGGCCTCGCTGCCCCACCAGAAAGGTAACTCATAGACTCAGGTTCCACAAAACTTAGCAGAGATTCAGTCTTGTGTTAGTACATAGGATGGGTAGAGTGCAAATTCATTTCAAAGTGCTTTCTAGAAAAGCTTAAACTCTTTAAGGGGTCTTTAATTGAAGAATCAACAGCACTGTGGCAAGTCATCTATGAAAGAGAAATCAAATAGACATGCAGGAATCCTAAACCTCTGCACTACCAAGTGTAGAAGAAAAACGGTGTCCTTTTTGGAAAAAAATAACCCCAAACTTGAAGTTAGAACAGAAATGTATAGAAGTTTCCCTGTTAAGTAGGAAGCCTGGGCTGAATGTGGCCTCATCTGTTCCAGCAGAGTTGACCTTCTCATCCTGGAGCTTCAATGTGTTTCTGCAGCTGCTGATGCAAGAAAATCGTTGGRAGATGCTGTTAGTCAGCTGCCCTTAAGGCTGGTTTATAATTACCCAAGACAATTACAAGATATGTCAAGCTATTATGTGATGTTATCTGAGCAGGTTAAAACTCATTAGAAACCACATAAAATCTTTTTTCATTAAAGCCTGAAACAGTCTAGTACCTCATTTTTGTGTCATAGGCAAATTCCTCTGCTTTTAGGAACACACCCTCTCAAGTACAGCATTAGCCTGCAATTGTGGCCAAGTTGATTAAATATAAATTCAAAATCATTAGATTTGGGTTATAGTTCCTTTCACTGCCATTCAGGTTAGGTTAAGGAACAAGCTCATCATAGGGATGGTCTGAATCCCTTTTGCTTCTTCACTCCCTGTTCAAACCTGCTGGCTCTTGCTGCCACATTGCTTTTTCTGCTCTGCTCTGCTCTGCTCTGCTCTGCCAGCTGCACAGTCCTCTTGCATAAAGTACCCCTGGCCTGAGTCTCTGTGTGTGATCTGAAATAATTTACACTCTCAGAAATACAGTTGATAGTCATCAGGGAGTGGAGGGAATTTTTTTTTTTATTATTATGTGTATTTACAATTTGTCTGCAAGTTTGGTTTTTGTAGGTGACTATTGAGTGCTTAGCGGGGCTGACCTTCCACCACAGCTCAATAAACTGTCCTGTTGAGTTAGTTGCTGGCTTATGACTTTTCTCACATTTGGAAGCTCTACTTCACGCAGATTTCACAGATATTTTCTTTCATTTTGCACAAAGTAAAAGTTGGTATGTTAAATACATTTAGTAGTTTATTCTATGGAAAAGTATGCTCAAGTGCATTTAAATACAAAAGAAAAAAATTAAGCATTTTAGGTGAAAAAATTAAAAATAAATGTCTCCTTTTCTTAAGCATGAGTATTAGAAAAATTCAATAAAACCCCAGTCATATCATGAATTACAGCTGAAGGTACAGAGCTACGAAATTAAATATTAACTCACCTCTGTTTTGGGAAATACTTGTGCTAGCATATCACTTGGCACACTCAAGTAAGCTTATAGGACTCCCTTTGCTCTACAAGTCTTAGACCTGATATTGTAGCAATAAGCAGGTTTTAACAGTAAAATTTCAACAGTTTTACAGTTCCTAAGCTTCTTAGTTACATCCTGAGTGGTTGTTTTGTCTTCACATCTTCACCTTGGATTAGATAAGTAGAAAGTAAAAAAAAATCTTTGTAATTTCTGTCTCAAAAAATGGCAGAGCTGAGCTTTCAATTTCCTTTATGAAAATGTAACATAACAGGGGAAAGGCTGGAGAGTAACCATTTCTGTGAAAATCTTTCTGGGTTCATGTGTTTTTCGGCCTGTGGAGAAAAAACCTGTTTAAGAATTAAGAAAAAAAGTCCAGATAACTTCAAAAATGGGGTCAATTTTTTTTTAATTTGATCCAAATCTGTCTACTGCTTATGGGATTATCCTAACAAGGTTAGTTGATATACAAAAGAATTTCCCAGTTTGTCAGTGTTCATACTTCCAGAGTTCTCAGGACACAGCCATTGTCTAGAAAAATTCTGTAMACTTAATTAGATATGGTGACCTTAAAAAATTGCATTTTAGACAACTAGCTGACCCAGTTCTTCCATACTTGAGGTGAACTTGTAAAAAATATTAATAATTTCTATGAAATGTAAGATCAGAAGTCTGACTTAGACTACAAAAAGGCAAGAGTTTCAGATTTTCAAAATCTGTGGCTAGGTTAGTTAAACATTCAGATCTTGCTCACCATAATACTATGTCAGCAGTAACTCAGACATTGAAATCAATAATTTCTACAGAAAAATTTCTGTAAGGGCACTTCTGCATAACAAAGCAAAAATAAACCGCCAGACAGCTAAAAAGCCTAGAGATTCCAACCAGGAATCATAAAATAATCTCAGCATTTTCTCCATTATACTTTATCTGACAGTAGATACTCCAGAAGTCTTTTTTATTTTCTGTACCTTCATAAACTGCTAGTTTTTCTCTCCCAGATGCTAATGAAAATGTCTGTATCCATTTACCCTAACATTRCAGCAGTGAAATACATTCGGTAGAAATACCTTGTTAGTATAAACAGAAATGCTATCCAAACTTGTGTCTTTTTAGACTGGAACTACTATTGATGGAATAAGCTTTGTGCAAATCTGTGGATGAAGCTTTCTGGCCCTTGTCTGGGTTTAACTAGCTTCAACAAAAGAGCTGAACACCTTTCTCACTGCTAGAGAGCAGAAGCACTGATTGTTGCTAATAGGAGCAGACACAGCTTGCRGATAGTTAGATTTTAAGCGGCTTCATTTCAGTCTCATAAATTACTTTATTATGATCTAGCATGTGAATTTTGACTTTTACCATTGGACAACCTGAATCCAAGTAGCCTTTCTGGCAACAATGAAACTATTATTTATTACAATTGTGCCCAGTGACTCCTAACAAAGGCCACTAAACAAATACACGGAGTTAAAAAGCAAGCCTTATATCACAAAGACATACAATTTCAAACAAATGAGTCATATGAAGACAAAGAGGAAGTGTTTTTATTCCATTTGGGGGATTTGGAATAATAAGAAATGAGGTTTGCCAACAGTGACCCAGTATGTCAATATGGCAGAGAAAAAAACAAACTTAGAATTTCTGAGTCTCTATCTGTTGTGCTAATCTAACATATTTAGATTAAACTTGAACTTTCTATTTACGTTTCTCCTAATTCTCACAATTTAACCCATTCAGTATATTACATGATATATTTAATAGGAAATACAGTCTATTCCCAATTTGACCATGAACAAATATTCATCTCTTCTTATGGAGATATCAAAGGTAATACATATCTTTGGTTCATTAGCTATCTCTCACCTCCAAAAAGCTGGAGAAAGCTTTATGCTTTATGTTTTGTTCTTGCTCACACTATTTCCCAATTTGAGGAGCACTACTAAACATGGTGGAGTAAAACTTGTGAGAACTGGTGTGAGGAAAATAAGTACCCAGCCTTTCTCTTTCTGAAGAATTTCTTTGGCTTTCAGAGCTATAAAGGACACAATGAAATGCATGCAAYGTAAATAAGCCAATTGCAACATTTTTTGAAAAATATATTATTTTGTATTCATGATGCATTTAAAATCAATATTCTTTGGGGGAGAGGAAGTTGAAAAGSTTAAAAATAAACACAGAGAAATATTCCAGTGGTTCTTTTCCTCTTCATATTTGCAGAGTTCATGCCAACATACTAAATATGCCTGTTATTAGATTTTTGCATTTGTGTTTATTATTTCTGTAAAACGTAATAAATATGGTCAAAAAAAAAAATTACCACTTGAAGGTTTTCAGCTAGTGCATTGAAGAAAGAATGACTAAGAAATTTATTATCTTTAGCAGTGGCATGACACAGCATTTTGTAAAGAGAACAGCAATGACTCTGTTATTTGCTTTTAAATCATTAATTTTAGTTTCTCTAAAATATAATTCCTTTCTAATATATTGATCAAACTCTTAGCTAGTGTAAATTTCCACAGATTATTTACCTTACTGGGGTTATGTTGAGCATTTGAAAATTATTAGTGCACATAGCCAACTGTCAGAAGTAATGAAAAAGAATGGTTGCCTTTCTAGTAAAGGAAAATAATTTTAGTATTTCAAGCTGTTTCCATGCAGTCATCACCAGTGTGATGAGTGTGGTAATCACATAACGCAGAGGTGATGGGCAGCAGATGGAGATGTGTTAACAATCTAACTTTTCAGTGCCATGTCTTAGGAATAGGAAACCTGCTTGCACAGCTGTAACCATGTGCCTGTGCGAGTGCATGTGGCCACGACTGTGCACGCAGGGACAGGCAGACACATGTTTGCCTGAGCCTCCAGCTGTCATTCCTTCCCAGACCTTTTGCATCTGTTGCCACTCTCAACCACGCTTGCCAGAGGAAGGTTTGAAAGGTTTGAAAATCTTCATGTTCCTCCTACAGTCATGAAAATGGATGATTGAGGATAGGAGAAAACCCCTTAGAGGAAGGTCTGCTATGTAAACATACCCTTGATTAGAAACATAAGACTTGATCCAGAAAAGAAATGGTCACAATGCCTAAGCACAAGAAAAGCTCCAACCAAGCTTGCTCAGTACAAAATGCTTACAAGATTGAGGCTAGGGACATTCAAATGTTACTTCTTGTTGTTTTAATTCATGTGGTGAATGTAGAGTTATTACCTCTGAGATCCTCAATGATTGTTACGCGCCTGAGTTTGAATAAGCAAAGTAAGTAAGATTGTGTCACATAAAGATTAAAAGTGTATCTAATCCACCTAAACTTATGAAACATTGCTATGACAATTACTGATGAATGAATTACTTATAAATAAGAGCATGATGGATCCGACATGAGAACAGGTACCAGCCCAAGAATACTGGAAATTGTGACAGTCATGCTGGTCAAATAATTCAGTATTGAGTCTTATTCAGATTCAAGTACCATTAAAAAACTCTTCATTTACATTCTACAACATTTTTTTCCCTCTGAAGCTGTWGCTATTAAATGAAGTAAGGCTTTGCAAGCTGTGCTGGAGACTTTGAAGAACCACAGTCTGTTTCAATGTAGCCATTCAAATATGGGAGCTGCCACTCACAGACTAGAATGATGTTCAAGATCATGCTCTCATTCTCAGTTTGTGGTGTTTACAAATAACACAGTGTCTAAGAATCATGTGTTGTACTAGACTTCAATACTTTATGTCAACTTTTAGAATCTGTATTAAATAGGACAGAGAGCTGGATAGCAAACTTGTGACTTCCACAGTACTGGGAAAGTATGGAATTACAGAGATCCCTGTAGGACAAGGTAGGCAGCCCAGGGAAGTGGCTGAGTCACCAGCCCTAGAGTAATTTAAAATACGTGTAGATATTGCACTTGGGGATATGGTTTAGTGGTGGATTTGTCAGTGCTCAATTAATGACATGACTCAATGAACCAAAGRTTTCTTTTTCCAGACTAAAAAAATTAAATTACACAGTGATTCTAAGTCTCAAAAAGTGTAAATCATTGGCATTTATTTCGCTGAATGAAGAGGATGCTTTGTCTGGTTGATCTAGAAACATTGGCATAAAATATTTGTAAAATATTTCTTTAATTAAATATTTTAAAAAATAATGTAGTTTAAGATAGTTCATGCTGGGAAAAACTTGGATCAGTTCCTCACAGAACTGCCTGGCTACTTGTTCCAGCAGCACCCAGCCAGGTATGGGAGTAAGTCTAACGACATGAAGGCMGTGGGACCACTCTATAACAGAAGAGTGCTTTTAAGCCAGGTGAAAGTGCAGTGCAACCGCAGCCTCTGTTWTCTCTCTTTATTTTGTATGGAGAATTTAAGCACTTATAATTTCCACCTATAGACTCACACTAGTAATTCCTTTAAGGACGTCTTATTTTGATGACACAAATTCTCAGTTAGCTGAACTTGATCTATTGATTACCTTACAGAGCTTTAAYACAGCGAGAGTTGTTTCCTCCACCATTCTTTTGAAGCACACTCTCCCATCATTTTCTCTGTTCATACAGTGTCATGTGGCTATTAGCTTCAGACTTATTCAATATATTTTTGAGTGTGGGCTATGTATAAGGTGTGTATTTATATAATTCTGCAAATCTTATGTTTATTTTTCCTATGTCCTCTATTATTCTTGAGCTCCCTGTGTCCTCTAGTGGGTGCCTATCAGAATTTCAAAGACTGGTGAACAAATATTTGTTTCGATTTTTGTATCTCAAAACATTAAAAGGAATAATTAACTTTCCATCCTATAAATTKTGTCCTATATGCATTCTTTTATTTATTTTTTTTTTACTATATTTTATATTAATAGTGGTATTTTTACAGTTCTCCCTGGTAAGCATCCGCAGTATGTGTGGCAATATTGACAATTTTATATTTAATCTTCTTGTACACTCACATTTGTCTGTTATCTAGTTATCTATGTTCTTGCTGGAAATTTTAGCAGCCATTTTCAGTTTTGAATGGTGTTACAGGTCTTGGCAGGTATTGTGAGCATTTTCTTGTGTAAATTCTTCTCTCACTTGGGCATGCCAAATTGTTGCTTAGGACATTAGAAGTTACTTCTGTCCATCCTAAAATATTATTTGTGTACGAAGCACAGTACATATTTAAAGAATTTGGATTTTAGCCTACTGTGAAAAGCTGTTATATGAGCGCATGAGTGACAATCGTTCTCTAATAAAGATATCTTAGGAACAAATGCAAATTTCACATGTAGCTGTATTTGGGGCTTTCTAAATTCTTGAGTATACAGTATTAAACTGGATGAAGTTCATTTAGTGTTAACCACTTCAAGTTGTAAAAACTATAAGTTAGTGCAACTGGGGTCCCATTCAAACCAGAAGAAAAATGGTACTTCGAAGAGGATATCATTCTGTAACWCTTACCTTGGAAAAAGGATGAATTGCTACTCTACTGGAGTACCTTACCCTTCAGATGCACTAGAACACTTGTCCAGCTTTACATGGCTGCACTTACCCTTAATATCCTTTTAAAATGGGGAATAATTCATTATTTTAAGTGTAACAAACCAGTAAGACATGAATAGGTATTTATTAGATTTGGATGCAATTTACTGTGCTAGAATACTGAAGAACCCTCCTATGTGGACTGAATAGAAGTATTTTTATATTTGCAGAAGCTACTTCACACTGGCTGAAGTATTCTATACTTCCTAAAATGTAGCTTTTGGAGGGAAGGAGGGACCGCCCTGTATCTGAAGTTCTCTAAATAAAAAATTCAGCCAGTGGCAGGCACTTGAAATGGAATTACTTTCATTCTAAATAAAAAGAATATATCAAATATATATAAGTATCAGAAAATTGATTTCTTAAAGGGAAGTTTTAGGGAAAAAATAAACAATGCTAAACATGTATGCTTGTAATACCACATCTTCCTCAATTCTCAAGATGTTTCAGGTCACCTCATTGATCAGAGAATGAAGGATGTTTTAAGGTTTCAAGCTCACTCCACTCTAAACCACTAAATCCATTTGATTGAATTAATGGTAAAGAGACATTGAGTGAGAACAAAAGATGTTAGCTACAATACTCCTTGGAAAAGAGATGAGGAGTCCAATATTTATAAGACTCGGTGAAATTTCTTGAGATTAAATTACACAATAGATASGGAAAAAATAGAGAAGGTCTGGAAGGAAAAGTAAAGTAGAAACATTTAGTAATTTTTTTCTTGACCAAATCTGACAAAGAGCTCCTTCTGTTTCAAAGTGTAGTGTATATAGTACTATTCATATCACTTTGAACAACTTGATCCAGAAACTTGGGAAACTAAAATTCAGCTTATCAGGAAGATTTGTTAACCAGATAGTAAACAGTATAGTACTTCAAACTTTAATACACAAAATTTTGTAGCATATTACCATAACCATAGTCAAGAACAAAACTCAAACATATTAAAGCCCAAATGTTAACATCATCATGATTACAATAAGTAGAACCTGATTGAAATTTCAGTGGAAGTAATTTTGTGGACTGTCAAAGGTAGGATCAGAGAATTATTGTGCTGCAGCAGTACTCAGAAGAGTTCATGACTCATTTGACCAAATATTATTCTTCCTGACTTTTGGAAATAGCTGATGAGTAAGTGTAATCAAAAAAATCTGAGAAAGGAAAAAGCTGGATTAAAAACAACAAAGAAATTKTACAAACTCATGACTGAGCCAATCTGACTGCTGAGCTCCTATGAATGACAATGCAGAGGATATAAAGGAGAATGATCAGGACGTGGTTGAAGATGCAAGCTGAATTTTCTGCATTAGTACAGATTTACTGTGTGACTGCTAACAAGTCATTTGGGTCCACATTCACAGATATATCTTGAAATCTATTTCAAGTGACACAGTTAAATATTAAATGTTTCAATCCCCTATGAGTCCAAATATGGTTGGATTCATTGAGCTTAAAGGTCTTTATTAAACTAAATGATTCCATGAATCTTGGTCTTAGCACTTGAATGGGGACAACAGTTCTTCGGCATCTGACAACAATGTGTCAGTGATAGAACACTGAGGATCATGAGACAGTCATGTTCTGTGCTAGTGAGGATTAGGCGAGTATGAAAAAGAAACTTTTTCATTATTGAACTGGCTCTCTCCATAGCCAGAATAATTTTACTACTGCATCTATGGGAAAGTACTACATAGGGAAGAGGCAAAATAGGGCATGCTTTTGATTCTCTCAGTAAAAAATGTACAGATTTCATATTCAACCTCACAATTTTAGTTAATACTAAAAACCCTTCTGCTTGCTTTCTACTTACCTGCACGGTATTCATGAACAATCAATTATTTTCACCATTATTTGTGTGATTTTGATTTGATATTGAAAGTTCTATTCCTTTTTGCCAAATACAATTTTCTCATAGGTATGTAGGAGGAGAGATTTCATTATTTTGTCTTTTTGATTTAGTACAATCATGGAGTAGATTCTGTACAAATAGAGGACAAAGGAGGTCTTTTGGTCCAGAAATTTTATATGATCCTTAAGCACTTCCTGATCTTGAAATGTTGTTTACTTTCAGAAGTCTGGTCAATCTCTTCATTCTACAGACTTTGGACAATGTAATCTCTGATGGTGTTTGAATATATGGGAGATGGTGGGTAAACAGTGCTTGTTCTCACTTCTAATTAAAACTGGTGGAAATCTTCGAAATTTTTGGAGAACATGCCGAAGCCAAAAGATTGATTTTTAGTCCCAGTAAAAATATTGCCATTTTTTTTTTTTTTTTTTTTTTTTTTTTTTTTTTTTTTTTTTTTTTTTTTTTTTTATTAGAAGCAGTCTTACCTGTGTTGTTAGTAGGCTGATAGTAATTACAGTTAAAGAACATTGTTTTCAAACCATGTATTTAAATTTTCTTCACATCCCCAAGCAAGTACATGTGAAGAGATGTCAAGGAAAAACATGTCAACTTTGGAACTTATATTTCATCTTTATAAGAACATGGTTTTAAAATATCTAGAATAGAACTTTCTGCATGGTATGATAGATTCTGGTTCTTACTTGCCAGAAAGCAAATACGGCAGTAATGCCTACCATGGAATGCTAGCTACAGCATTTTTTTATATTATATTTTTTAAATATGAACTAAACAAAGTGTTCTTTGGGGAACCTGATATTTTTGTATTGAAATGTTCCAGAACTTCTGACTTAATCAAAAGGTAATATGTTTTTGTGTGTGATTAACTGAGAGATTAACTTACAAGTAAAAGCTCCAAAGTATATTTTCAAGTTATCATTGATTTTTATGAATTATGCATCCTGAAATGGATGCGCAGATTTTACAGGTTATAATCTATGCTTATTAGATTGCTTTTTAAAATATTTGTCAAATTATTATGTATATTAAAATAGGTAGAAATACAATCAAATGTATACATAAATGTCTTCTATACTTTGAAGTGATTTTTTTAATAACGACAAGGGTTTGTAGAAACTGAGAAATTCCAAACTGATGACCAAAGGAAGACAATAGCAGATGTCACTGGACAACTTCCCATTATTTACTGTTCTGCATTGCCAAGAAAAAAACTCGTCCCACTGTATTTTTGTCCGCATTGGGTGGTTCTAGTAACACCACAGGGATTATAGAAAAGGATCATTATGTATCACTTTGCTCCAGCTCAGCRGTGATATCAGATGGTCCTATGCAAACTGGTCTCTTTATACTAAGATACACAAATACTAACATGAACTGATCTCACAAAACACATCGTATTTCAGTGTCTTGCTCATTCCACTTATCCTGTAAAGTATTGGAGATGCTCTGGAAACAGATAATGCAAACAGGTGGAGACATTGCTCACAATTGCAAGTGGAAAATGTACTGGATACTTTTATGTACTGCCAATTTCCATTGTATCGATGTCATTGATTTGTGCAGCATGGGTTTATGCCATTTAAGATGTTTCTTAAACCACTTCTAAATTTCTCTGTGATATTGATCAGGCACAGCTCCTGTTTTATTGAAGCATCCTTAATTTAGAACTGCCCACACAACTGACAGCTAACAAGTAAAAACCAAGGCTTTAGGGTGACCAGAGACAAAACAATGAGTATTTGGCGTTTGTAAGCCACATCTTGAAGGCAAATACACTTTATATATATTTTTCTAAAGTCTATTTAGTAGAAAAAGTTATGTTCTTAAAAAAATATATTTCTTACTATATATACTATATGTTAAATCCCTTGGGACATCACAAAACCATTTCTTCAGATTGCATTTTGTTCATGAACATGAGAAATGAGTGCTATTATTCTTGGATTTGTTCCTTTCCCACTATGTGCCATTGTGTCTTCCACAGCATTCCATCTACAATAGATATCAAAATCATGTAACTCCAACACCATAAAGACTGTCACACACAGGAATTTTCACCCAAATGAGTGCTAGCTATTAGTTAGTTGATTAAATTAGTTGGATATTTTTCCTCTGTTCTCAGTGCAAAAATGTTTCTGCAGGAGATGATTCACTCTTGTATATGTATCATTTCCCATCATATGCACTGGATAGCACAAACAAGGACAACATGAACTTTTAATATACTTTTGAAAGGAACTACATCCACCTCTGAATCCCTGGTACAGGAAGGATATTGACCTGGTAGAGTGAGTCCAGAGGAGGCCACAAATATGGTCGGAGGGACTGGGAACCTCTCCTATGAAGAAAGGCTGAGAGAATTTTGATTGTTCAGTCTGGAGAAGAGAAAGCTTCAGGGTGACCTAACTGTGGCCACTTGACCTGAAGGGAGCCTACAAGAAAAGAGAGATTTCACAAGAGCATGTAGCGAAAGGACGTGGGGGAATGGCTTCTAACTGAAGGTGAGTAGGTTTAGATTAGATTAGAAAAAAGTCCTTTCCTTTGAGGCTGTTGAGGCAGTGAAACAGATTACCCAGAGAAGTTCTGGATGCTCCATCCTTGGCAGTGTTCAAGAGCAGGTTGGATGGGGCTCTGAGCAACCTGGTCTAGTGCAAAGTGTCCTGCCTAACGTCAGAGGGGTTGGAACTAGATGATGTTGAAGGTTTTTTCCAAATCGAGCTGTTCTATGGCTCTATGACCTTTCTTTATACTCTAAATCATTCTAGAACACATCTAAATAGAAAAAGAAAATAATTACAAATCCAGGCTAAAGTAAAACATTTTGACTATAAGTAAGCCTTATGATGTATTTTTAGTGTAGAAATTGTGTGTAAGTGGTAAGTTAGACTAAGGCTAAATATTATTGGGGAAAGTACAATGAATGCAGTTTCATAACAAATGCAAAGGGGGGCAAATTTTATGAAATATATAACAAATAAAACCACAGAAACTCTGTTTTACTTGGATAGAAAAACTTCAATAAGAACCACATTTTGAAAAAAAAATATTCCTTTGTTCCTTTTAATATCATACTGGCAAAAATGCTCCCCTCTTAGTGAGAGATCTTTAGCAAGTCTCCCTGTCCTAGGTTAGCTGAGTATTGTATTCCTATCATCTGCTTATGTTAGAGGCAAGTTAAACAACCCTTCTGTAACTATACATGATAGTCGAGACTGCTCTGGTTTGTTTGGTGATGTTCCTCCCTTCAAGGACAATGGGAGGGAAAGGGACAAGACACACACGGGTTTTTTTTTTTCGGTGGGGAGGCTCTCTCTCAGGATCAGCAGTGGAAAAAGAAGCTGCCTGCTCTTCCTGGGACTGCTCCTTTTTCTGCCTTTCTTTGGACTTGTTTTTCCTCGAATTTTTTTTTCCTCTTCGTCATCTGAGAATTGGAGGATTCTCRTGGCACAGCAGGGAGAAAGATCCTTCAGTGAACTATTGGAGAGAGACTCTGTCCAACCCCTCTGGGGGCCCCAGAGGGGAAGCTACTCCCAGGAGGGAAGAGAAAGGCTTTGGGATCTAACAGCTGATTCCACAGGTTTTTTTGGTTTTTTTCTTTGTGTTTTCTATAATTTTTAAATAAATAATTTTTTTCCCCTTTTCTTTTCACTTTCCTCTCTGTGGAAAAGGTTGTCTCTAGGACCCGGGTGGAGAAAAGAGAGGGGGGAGGGGGTTTGCTGGAACTTGGGAGTGTTTTGCTCCCATTGAATTCATTCAAACCACTACACTCCCTATTCCAACACGTTTTAGTTGCAATTGATCTCTCTCTTGAACACATGGCTCAAACTTGGAGGACAAAGCAAACACTACGCCCTGTTCAAATGGATTATTGGCTAGCTCTTCCCAATAACCCACCTTGCTGCCAGTAAAACAAAAGCAAACTAAACTAGCAAACAGCTGGGAAAATAGAATCATTTTTGTGTAAGGAATTCCAGGAGATTTTCAATCTGAWTCAGGATGAATATTCAGAAATATTTTTTTTTGTGGGATGAAAATGATCCATATTTTAATTCAGAGATGCTAAACAGAGCCAGGTCATTTTCATGTTCTGAATCGTCAATTCAAGATAGACCGCTTCTAAATTTTGAAAATTAAAGTACTTGGCAAACACTGTTCTTTTACTGTATAAATATTCTGTTTCAACAACTCCATAGGTTTAGTCAAAATACTCACCAGCTTTAAGCAGTGCATTAAATAACTCCAACAATATAAAAAATATTATTAATGATCTTCTGTCTGTTGTTTTTCTCATGGCAGATGCCAATGATTCCAGCAGCTGGGAAGGTGGTGAGTCTGTGTTCCTACAACAGTTCAATAAAACTGCAGTCAAGTATACCAGCACATAGTCTAGCTGCACCATTGACATAATGGGGTCACCRTTAATCACTTGAGAAATCATGAATGCAATGAATGGATTTTCAAAGAACAGATTTTAAAAATACATTACAAACGTGTTAGTAATTTTGAGACCAGACACATATGCTTTGTGAGTTATCTGGAATCATAAATTATCCTTAACACTTATTAAAATATGCAACTCACCTCTGTAAGAAGTTATATTTAGGGATGCACAGCTGATCTTTAGAAGCACATTAAAATATATTCAGTCATTAAAGTGTAGTGTTTGCAATGAAAGCCTATAATGTAGAATTCATTTGAAAAGTGGATAACAGATTGCTGGTCAAAAACATTGCTAACAACTTCCAAAATAATTGACACTATCCAAATGCTTTAAAGGACTTTTCTAAAAAAGTAAATAAATTACCTACTGACAGACCACAGAAAATGTTTTGATTATTAATTAAATATGTGTATTGAAAGTACTAATTTGCAAACTAATTTTAGACTCTAAGCATTATTTTTGAGAGTCTCAGTGCAAAATATTTTCACATGTTCTCACAGCAGGAGCTCTACTTTGACCTCATAACATCTCTACTTGGTTCTCATCAGCCTTGAGACCTAAGCAGATCAAGTGTATTATGGTATTTAGCACTTTAAAAAATACCAGGATTCACATCATTTTTTTGAGCTGCAGGAAGTTTCTCAGCTTTCAGTGACCAGAACCCTCTGCTCCTACATGAAATGAGAAGTTCTTCAAAAGTTTAATCTCATCAATAGTGACCCATATAAAAGCAAGGAATCTGCCAACCCACATCAGATAATAGCAGCAGATCTTGAAAAATTAATCCTTTACTAAATTAGATTTTTTAATATAAGTTCTAATTGTTATACACATTTCTGTTTGACTCAGTATTTTTAGAGGTAATATCTAGTGAGGTTTCTTCCTTATGTTGTGCTGCATAGCATTCACAATGTTCTACACAGGTTCCTGCTCAGCCACACTCTCATTCCCATATTCAGAAACAAAATCATCAATTCTGCTGTTCCATTGATTGTGGACCTGTTAATAAATATTTATAGCACTTGATATATGCATATTGGTAAGAGTGTGGATAGATAGTGCAATCCTTGATCTTTTATTGATATTGTGGCTTCTTCAAGGATTACTTGCAAGCAGCAGCATTCTAATCAATTTTAGGTCATATTTATGACCTAAGCCACATCACAGCCATTGCAATAGGAAAGTTCAAAGCCAAAGGGAAGCATAAATGAAGTGACCCAAATCATGTACATAGCTCAGGTGATTAGCCCAACTGGAGCCAGAAGAGCCAGGAAACAGTTTAGTTCCACCTGATCTGCCCTGAAATACTGAATTCGACTTCTCATGCTTTTAGCCCCTAGCCCATATGGCTAGGGGAATTAACAGTTCATATTGGCCCTAGATTAGGCATCTTTGGTAAGACTGTTAAAATACAACTTCAGCAGTAATTGAAGTGGAAGCTCATGACAAAGAGATTAGAAAGAGTGCAGCAGGGAACATATGCAGGGAAGAAATCCTAGGCTACTGAAAGGTTTTGTTACAAAGCAATACAAGAATTAGGCTTCTCTAACTCATTTCCCTTGCTATAGCCACCCTAAAGACAAAACTCAAAAGCTTGCACAGTAAATGATGATGTAACCATCATTTATTATACCTCAGCAGCACTTAATTAAGGTTGAGATCAAGTGCAATTACAGTTGATATAAAATAAATATAACTTCACATTTTCAATCAATTTTTCTAGCACAAAGAGCTGACTCCAGAATGCATTATTCCTAACAGTTTAAATCTTTCAATATGAAAACCATGATAGAAAACATGGATGACTACATCATCATAAATCAGCATTTAATGAAGAAATTTGATAATACAGATGCACTTTGAAGGAATAAAATGAATTTATTTGTGCTGTAATCTGCCTGAATTGCTTCAGTATTTGGAGAACGGTATAAACCTTATGAGAGCACTGTCATTGGAGATATTCTTAATCCATAGATTTTGAAATTATGAAATAGAGAGGTGGCCAGGCTGGTATTGATTCAGAAGAGATTACCTTCCACACAGCACTGTGAGAACTGCTCAAGAGATTGCAGTTGTTATGTGTAGAAAAGTAAATGACTGAATATATAAAGATTCAAAGTGGAACAAGTACTAGACAACAGCTATGTTGGTATTTATTGCTTGCTGCTGTTCAAATTGAAGATACATGTTCCTTAGCTTAGATCTCTGCTTGTACCTAAAATACAGGTTCAAACAATAAAGTCAGTAATTCCTTGGTATACTTTGCCTGCCACGATACCAATAACTCCTACTGTCAATTGCACAGGGGACTGCTGCTGTCACCTGCTAATACACAGCTAAGTATCTAATGCTTCCTCCCACCCCTGCTGATATGCAGGAAAGGGGAACTTCCTGAGTAATCCCTCAATGAGGAATAAAGCTGTCCCTTCCACTGCTGATTCCTGAATAGGAAGTGTACTGTTTATGCAGGGAAGGAATTGGAAATATATTTCTATGCACTCCCATTTACTTCGTTGAAAAAATAAATTTTCASCCACAGTATCAAGATACTGTGATACTAGATGATTCCATGGAAGCTGGCAATGAGAAACTTCTTTTTATTTCATCASCTAACAAATTGTGAGGCAAACACTATATGCCTAGGCAGCAGAAGGAAGCAAGAAGGAACAAGATTCCTGGTTATAGCACCTGAGCTCCATTCTTTGCTGTAAAAATTTATATATGTAGTGTTTAACAAATAAATCATTAGCACAGTTCTCTGCTTCATCCTTCATAAAGTCTAAAACAGATATCTCAAAAAGAGTGATAATAAACAAAAGATGGAGAAAAAAAAATCAAAGTGATCATAAGAGTGGATAGTTGAAGTGCAGTTTTTCAGAAATTAAGGCGATTTTCCCTTGAAAAGCTGGAATTTCATACTAATCCAGAGTCTTCAGTTTTGTGTCATTAGATAACAGCTTTTTAATCGTACTTTGATATTTCGATATTGCAGCCATACTGCAGCTAGCTACCTGTGCCTTCAAGCCGCAATATTCTGGAGCAGGCTTTGCTTTATTTCTTCAGCACAATCTAAGTATTTTAAAACATCTATGCTAATAAATACAGTGGTTAAAATCTTTGCTGCATAAAACTGCAAGTATTTTGTCATTTCATACAGTGATATGGAAAGAATCTTCAATTGTGTTGAGATTTCATTTGAGCCAGGACTTTATCTAAATATGTCTTTCTATCAGCAATTTTGTATGTGGAAATCACATCATGACAGGATCACATACTTCATGCATGCAAAATTCCCTTTCATTTTACTAGAATTTTGCAGGCTGGTTTCCACTAGTAGCTAGTAACTAGTAGACATTTGATTTCCACAACAATTCCAAGGAAACCCATGGCTGATGTAAAAGTAATAACAGATCCAATGCCAAGTATACAAGAAAGATACGCAGGTCAAATGCAGTCTGCTGAATTATACAAAGAAAAGATGAATAAAGCTGATTTATTTTTCAGCGATTCACGTATAAGCTGCATACCAAGAGAAAGAAATAAATCAATTGCATAAATTATAATAATATATAAATTGTAGATATAGTAACCTTACAACCACGTAGTTAAATCAAATACTGCCCCCTTGTGACAAAGAAAAATCTATTACTGCTTCAGTCGATTACATAGAACCATACAAACATAAAATCATTTGGGTTGGAAGGGACATTAGAGATCATCTACTTCCAACATCCCTGCCATGGGCACGGTCACCTGTCACTAGACCAGGCTGCTCAAATTAAATTTCGTTTCACTTTATTCCTTGATTTCTTATTTCATTTTCTTTCACAAAATGAAGAATTTTCACTATTTCAAAGGAAGTAATTTCATGAGTTTTCCTTTACTTTCCTATCTTCCATTTCACTTAATTTCTTGACTTACTATTTCATTTTCTTTCATCAAATGAAATCTCATGATTTAAATGAAAATAATCTCATGAAATTTCATCTCATTTTGATGCACTTCCTGTCCCTCCATGCCATTCAATTATTTTCACTTAATTTCTGAATTTTGAGTATTTGCAATTTCATTTCATTATATTTCCTTTCCTGTCTTTTCATTTCATGAAAATTCTTCGTTTCGTGAAAGCAAATTAAATCCTGCAATTTATGTGAAATGTCTCTTTTATTGGCAAATTTTTTGCTAAACACAGAACATGGTCTTTATTCACCACAAGCATAATGCAASTCTTTTACAAAACAAGTGTCAACTGCACATTCAATCAGTGAATAAACACTCAACTAGAAAATTCACCCATGATTTAATTCTGTAAAATGGTGGATTTCAAATGGATGAGTTTCCATTGTTTTAATATTTAAATACCTTGCTGATCCATTACACTGGTGAGAAAACTATAATCAGTTGCACTTGAAGTGAATAATTTGTGCTTAGCATCCCTAAATCTTCAAGAAATGTACTCTGCTTATTCTAACGCCAGTAGATGGGAAAATCCCTACCATTCTTCACAGAACTTTCCCATTGCTCCCAAAATGCACATTTTCTACATAAAATCTGACTTTACCTTTGAGCTCTTATTTTTTGTAATACCTGTTTTTGCATCTTGGTATTCCTCATCAGACTCAGGGTTAGATGCACTCCCTATAAACACACTAAAATGATATTATTTGCACTCTGCCTGCTCTGTATCACCTTTTCCTGGACTAAATTCTATTGAGTCTCTAATTCTCCAACTGGACATTTTCTCCAGCTTTTAATAACTAGAGAGGGATTTCTACACAGACAGTGATAGGATAAGGGGGACTGGTTTTAAACTAAGAGAGGGGGCAGTTAGATTAGATGCTATGAGGAAATTCTTTACACTACGAAGGGTGGTGAGGCACTGGAATAGGTTGCCCAGAAAAGCTGTGGATGCCCCAAACCTGGAAGTGTTCAAGGCCAGGATGAGAAACCTGGCCTTGTGAAAGGTGTCCCTGCCCATGGCAGGGTTTGGAAAGAGATAATGTTGAAAGTTCCTTCCAAGAAAAACCATAGTATAATGCTCTGAATTTGCATGAGCCTTTCTTTCACAATTCTTTTTTTTTTTTTTTTTTTTTTTTTTTTAACTGCTGTTGTTTGCTCCCTGCCTGCAGTGCCTTCAGGGCCGTGCTGAGCCACTGGTACCCCTGCACCTGCTCGGCCATGCCACACTGACCACACCAAGCACGCCAGAGCCCAGTGCCCCAGCAATGCCCTTCCGAGCCATTAACAAGCCCCATTGTGGGAAGACAGAAGGGATGTCTGGTGTGTTTTCATTTTGCGTGACTCTGGACTTCTCTGGGCAAACAAGAACGGAAATAAAGTCACGATGTTTTAATCCAGCTTTATTGTGATTTTTGTATGCTTTTTTTTTCCCCCTGGTTAATTGCCTCTTGCGATTTATTGCAAACACTAAATAAAAAAAAAAAAACAAACCAAAAACAAAAACAAAAACGAAGCCAAAATCAAAATAATAAAAAAAAAAAATACCCCCAGACACCAAAACCACGAACAAAGGTGCTGCAAAGTGCTCTGTCCCACGCCGAGGGCACCGCCCAGCGTCCCAGGAACGTGAAACCGTCCTTCGTGAGGAAATTTGGCCCCTCCCGCTGTCCGTCCGAACCGCTGTTTCCCGTTGCCGTGGTGACGCTCTGAGTGTAGACGAGCGGCGCGGGGCTCTCGTGCTCCCCACGGAGCTCCCGACCGTCCGCTGTTGGCGAATGCGGAATTTCAAGGCGGAAGGGCGGCCGACCTCCAGAGACGGCCAGAAAGGCGGAGGCTCCGTGAGGRGCTTGACTGAACGACAGGTCAGTGGGTACATGAGGTAGACCGGGGGGAGCCGGACGACTGCGGGTTCTTTGAGCGATGGACTACAGCTCCCAGTATGCAAAGGGGCGGTGCCACGGGCCTGTCAGAAAGCGGACTGCCTCCGGCCGCGATGCCTTTCGGGAGTTGTAGTTTTCCTTCAGCTGAGAGCTGCTCGTCGCTCCCCCGGCTGACATGCGCTCAGTGTGCCCGGGCTCCCCCTGCAGGAGACGGCGAGAAGCTGCTCGCTCCCTTCTCATTGAAGGGGGCAACGCATTGCGAAAGGAGGGAGGGGAAAGGTTGACAAGGTACAAGTTTTCCCCCTCCCTGAATCCGTCCACAAATTTTTTACTTCTCTGGTTTCACCATTTCTCGATGCTTTCTCTGTATCGTTAAAACTTCATCGAGTGCTGATTCTTAGTCTTATGTTGTAACTGTTAATACTTAGTTACTGTGTGTCCCCCCCCCCCCCCCACCTTTGTAGCTATTAGGGCTGGAAAAAATTCTTTGTGAAAGAGTAGAGTGCTGGTGGAGGTTTTAAATGTTTAAACTTGGTAACATGCAAAATTTTAACGAGTATTCTAAGGAGGATTCTCTTATCACAATGTTTTGAATGTTTTTCTTATTTTTTGCTTGTGGAATAAGGTTTTCATGTTTTAAGGCAACTGTTCAATAAATACATCTGAATGAACTTAGGCTAAATGAGTACTTTTAATTTTGGTTTGTGCTGTGTTGAAGGGTTTTTGATTTCTTTTTTTTTTTTTT
>NW_026623464.1:851808-881950 GCF_030028575.1 Malurus melanocephalus | reverse complement strand
TTTTTTTTTTTTTTTTTTTTTGTGTAGCTTTCAAAACAGATAAGGCGCTATGGGAAGTAGAACATCAGAGGATACTGAAGGAATTGAAAAAGAAATAGAAATGGAATTAAACAGAATCAGTCTTTCTTCCTTTGAAGCAGATGATCCTGACACAGAGATATCAGATGAACCGTTGAGTGACAGTGAGACAGTAAGTATTCAATGAGCTAAAACTGCTTCTATTTCTGCTTGAAAGTGGTATGGGCATTGGAAAGCCCATTTGATGAGTGAACATTTTCCTGACATATCTAACCTAAGGATTTCTTCTGAAAAGTAGTCTTGATAGTATTGCTTCATGAAAAATGTAACCTCCAATGGTGACAACACGATAAGAGAGATGAATATCAGCATTCTCTTTGAGAAGATCAGACCTGGAGATTATTTTTAGAATCCTCTGAAGCTGGGAGATTTGATGAAGTAGATTAAATCTGGATGAATAAAAGGATAATTCTTCACTGAAATCTGTATTTAAATCTTAAAATCTCTTAAAGAGACTGGTTTATGAGATTTCTTATATGATTTCCAGATACTAATTTCATATAAATAGGTGCTTCAAGTCCTCTTTCTTTGATGACTTCTTATTTTGGGGAGCTATTTTCATCTGAAATAAAATCAGTTATTTGGGTCCTTTTCTGCCATTTTAATCTTTCAGACTCATAGCAAAGAGGATTGTTTGTGGGATATTAGGGTAGATAATATTGATCATATGTGACCTTAAATCATATTTGATATGACATAGACAAAGGCATCAGTGGCAAGTATGTGTGTGCTCACATACTGAGTGTCAGCAATGTCTACCACAATTTGCACATCTGACAGAAGGCAGACCAGTTTCCCAAAATATTGATGTTAAAGACCATCTGTTGAATTGAAATTGTCTATACAATAAAGAAAATTGAAGCAATGGTTTTACATGCTACTTTAAACATTAGTAAATTTAAAATAAATATTTTTGAGGAGTCTAAACATTTTAAAGAAAAACGTCTTGTGCATCACAGGTATTTGCTAATTTTTGTCTTATCCTTTTATTTCTTGGTATAACACAGTTACAAATACAATAGTTTATTGAAATGTGTTTCTGGAGATAGTGCAAGATATATTACTAAAATTTGATTTTAATTTAATTAAGATTATAATTATTAATTGTTTAGTGGGAGAGAACAGTGTAGGAATTTGGAAAAAATTTTGGTGGAAATTGCTACTAAATCTCCATCAATGCTTTACAGGTGAAGCCAAAACAAGTCTTTATTGTTTTATGTCAAGTATTTACCTCTTTTCAAACCTGTGAGATCAAGATGTAGAATATATGTCAGAGGTTGTGTTTTTCTAGATTTCAGGTGACTTGCCAGAATCAGTTCTCTCCTATTTAAACTTTATCAAAAGCAGCAATCAAGATGCTGAAAAGCTTATATTGGAAGACTTAGAAGATGAGCAAAGTACAAGTAAGCAGCAATCACATTTAAAATGTTGCACAGCTCATATTGTTTGTGGAAGTTAGACTAACTAGCACTGGTAAAATAATGCAAATTTTTAAGTAGAGCAAGCAGTGAAACCTATTTAATCAGCTTCTCAACGCATGTTGGAAATTTCTAGGAATAAAACCATGCAATGCTATCTTCTACTATTAACATCTGAGCAGAAATTAAACTTTTCTAAAAACTCTCTATTGCTAAAGAAGGCAAGTTGTGAGATCACTCTCTGAGACAGGGCTCAGGCCAGTCTCTTTATGAAAATCTAAAATGAAGTCAGCAAGTGCTACAATGCAGAGCTCAGATACAATCGACTCTCACTAGATGTGTTTAAAGTCTTTCTTGAGAGATGTCCCTGCTAGCATTGGATAAAATGACCTTTATTTGGCAAAAGAAAATATTGCTGTCAGCTGTGTGACTGGATCCAAGCTCTTACTTTCTATACCAGAGAGCTGGCACTGTCTGTTCCATTAGTGCAATAGTCTTGCTGAATAGAAGTTCAATGTTGACTACAAATTTTGATATCTGAGGAACATTCCTTTTCATCCTTTTTTATTTTGTAATACAAACTTACTCTTTTTCATTGTTTTTTTACTTGTCAATTTTGACCTATCTGCTACAAGTTCTGCTGTATTTTTCTGCACAGAAAATGTTCTGCTGTTTTCTATATGTTTCTGTTACACATATTTTCTGCTTTTAATGCAGATAAATCATTCCCATACATATTTAAATAAAACTGGAGGAGAAGGAAAAGAAAAAAAAATAGTTTAAACAAATTGAGTAGCTAGGCAGTGTAGACCAAAACTGAGCACTAGTAAGGGATTTTCTCTCCAAGAACTAAATTATGTATTTATTTTTACTTTAGGTGTCATTTGTGAAGTACTTGCTTGCCATGCTTCTGAATCAAATGAAGACACAGAACAATTTAAAGAAAAGGTGTTTTTTATTTATGCAACATTTATAGTGGACAAAACTCTATTAAATAATCTAGATAACTTACACTTGTTTTCATGGACTCCTAAGGAGACCTATAAATGTTTTCAATTTTCTTTCTATAGACTATCCATAAGGTATTAAGATGAGTTCTTATATACAATTCTTTAGAATTAGGACATAAACTGTAATATACTATGTCTGCAAGCTTTCAAATTTGAAATAAATTCTCTGTATCAGTACCTCAGATATTGAGCACAAAAATCAACAAAATTAAACAAAACTGAATGTTCCTTTATGCTAATTATTTGCAGAAAATTATCTTAATATTGTCATAACACTTTTAAACTTCTCTAACCTTATTTTTTTATGATGATCAGGAAGATGAGCTGCTATTAATCTTATTCCTAATAAATTCAATTATTTTATAGAAAATATAAACATAGTAATCTCTATATCTTTTACAGATAAATCAAGAGTTATGAACATGACTACTTCTATATCTTCTTAGGATTTGACTGAATAACTCACTGAAGCGCTTAAAAAAACATATAACTCTATTTAATTTATTCACTTTTAATTTGCTGCCTGGCTTTTATTAGTGAGCACTCTTGCAAGAATGATTTTTTGTTCTCAGAAGACCATTGTTTAGAACAGCACAATACTTCATGTGACTTCAGCTGCATTACAAATATTAATATATGCCTGAAGCATGTGATGAACAAATGATAAATGGGCAGGAATAGATTACTTGCCAGTAAAGAACAATGAAATAAATATAGCAATCCTTGTGCCCATAGTATTATTTTGAAATAGAATTCTTAAAAATTTACTCTGTAACTAGTTCTTCCCCGGTGTGCATGAGTATTAATACATCTAGTGCTTGGTTTCACAGGGCATAAAATAAATCCCAAATGAAAAACATTCATTTTTCCAATTCAAAATATTAAATATATTTTAAAAACACACAGCAATATTATGTATTTTAATAAATACTACAATATTTGCTACTCTATAAAACAATCATTTGACTGATACATTTGCATTATTCGCTATTAAAGGATTTTAGTGAGTAGTAAGTGTCATGTTGCTGTACTTGTTATATGATAAAAAGTTTATCCTTGTTCTAAAAAAAAATTATAATGTTCTGCTTTTAAATTTTTTCTTGTTTTTTAATAACAATTTTAAACTATGTTAGATACTACTTGAAGCTGAAAATGAAGACTTGCAGGTTGTTACAACACCTGGTTATAGTCATTCCATCAGTGATGAAGTGGTCACTGACAGCCACCTTCTCACAGGTAAACTAGCACATTATTCATTTGGTTCCGTTGATCTTTAGCATATCTTTAATTATTTCCTGCTTTTCTGTTGTCATAAGTATCGTTGCATTCTTTTTGAATAATTTCACATTACAATATACAACAAGGCTTGATACTTAATGAATTGAACATGAACAACCACCTGTGCTTTTATCTCATTTCAAGATCACAAAATCATCATAGCTATTAGTATCAAAAAACAGCACCCAAAAATGATTTCAGTAATATGAATACAAATGAAAGCCAGTTTGGAGACAGTAAGTAGATTGTGTTTTGGGCACAGCTTCTTTGCTTTCCTTGTTTTTTTTCATGTTGTCACATTGGTTGGGAATGTTTCCTTTGCCATGGCCTTTGGATGAGTTTGGCTGGAACATATCAGTACTAAAAGCTCCACCAATAGCCGTGGAAGGCATCCTCCATAATCCTRCAATATACATTGTTAGAATAAGCATAGAAGTTGCAGAGTCAGTGAGTGTGCAGAATAATAGTAAGACGTCTCTGATGGAAAGGATTTGTGCTGTAGTTCTGATTTTCTTGGGTATATATGTTGCTAGCTGTATCAGCTTAGGATCCCTTTCTTGTCGAATACCTTAAGACTGTTTAATGTTACCCAGTGCTTATTAGGAAATTAAGTAAAAAGTTTCCTTGGTTGATTAATAGCTGGTGTTGAAATGAGCATAAGCTGTGCCCATCATGAAGTAGAAGAAAAGTGTAGACCAGCAGTTGAGCTTGAAGATGAGAAGACAAAGTGGAAAGCTGAGAGAGAATCACAGGAAAAACAGAATGAAGAGGAACATGCAAGAAGGGTGCAGCATCTGGATCAATTTGAGGATGATCTTTTTCATAAGGTAATGAATTATATTGAAGCAAATATGTTCCCATCTGTATCTGAAGTCAAGCTCTAATATGAAGAAGAGAGCACTGTCCTAAACCCTGCCTACTTGTGTTACCAGTGAGTTGTAAAACATTCTTAAGTATAATCCACTGGTTTTTATTTGTTTACTGCTTTAATCAGTAGTGAATTAATTTGCTATGCTCAATGTTAAATTATTCTTTAAGCCTTTACAAAGTTCTTGTATTATAAAAACAGTCCAAAAAAGGGAGAGTTGTACTGAATTAATCACAAATGGTGAAAAGCTGGTCACTTGGCCCCAGTAGAAAATACTTAGCTAGTTTGGACCTCCCACCCCAACTTCACATTTCCATGTTAAAATCTTAATGGAAATTATCAGAACCAATATCATTCAATTCAGCAATGCTGGTGCTATTCTTCATCTAGGTATAAGTTACAATGCTTGCTTTCCTTATCTTTATCTGGGAAACTTATTCAGGATCATCCACTGAGTTTTACCACAACAGAACATGAGTCAACACCTTGACTGTCTGCACTTTCAGACTGTCAGACGACTATCTAGTCATATTTTGCTATAGTGTGGGTTGAATAATGAAGGATGGAAGACCATAAGAAAATGAAGAAATGTTACTCTCAGATACTATACTTGTGAGGGCACAGAATTTTATTATGTAGCCTAAATAAGTGTGTTTTGAGGTGTGCATTAGCATTACATTTTCAATTTACTAATTTGTGGCTTTCTGAAGAGGTGGGCAATTACCAGCAAGGTAATTCAAGTCACCAAAAGTAAGGAAGTGCTTAATAAATTAAAAGACCTTTTCTCTCTGAAGGCCAGTTCAGTGAATGCTTATAGCTCTCTTTTCAAAAGGTCACAAAATTGATAGGCCTTCTTGGTTCTTTGCTGTCAAAAATAATTTTTGAATGTAGGATGGCTTTCTCTAGAAAGAGAGAGGCATGGCCATATTTAGACACTGATACTGCGGTTGCTGTTTTTTTGGAGGTGAGAGATAGAATCTGACTTCCCCTGTTGCAGAAGGATCTAGATGCCTTGTCTCCTGTTGTCTGAACAGCATGCAGCTGAATGCCCATGAAAACAAGTGCTGAAACACCTGGGAGATTTTATGCTCCAAGTTGAAAGTGCTAGTTTGTTTATACTGCTTCCTTTGTATCCTCAATATTTGATTTGGCTGATATATCTGATATATGAGGTTCTGGATCAGCCTATTTTTTGGTTACTTACTGTCTGCTAAATTTCAGTCTGATTGAGACATTTTTTTCTGGTTGAGGTCGTGTTGGGCAAGGAGGGAAATGCTATTTATTTGCAAATAGTGAGAAAGTAGACTTGAACTTTCATTTTCCATTCAGAAACTATTTCAGTCAGAAAAATTTCTTTAGCTTTACTGTACAAAATTCCTACTTGAAAGATTTTAATATTACCAGTACATACCAGTGCAATGAAAGGAAGATTGTTCATGCTGCTGTTCAGATACATTTTGGTTACCTGCCTGTACTTTAAATGGTTTTGTAACTAGTTTTTATCTTCAATACTAGTACAGATCTTGGAGAGGAAGGTGGTAGTTTTTTGGGTCAGTGCCAAGATGCTGACTTTCTGAAAGTATGCATCCCTCAGTACATGACCAAATCTACATTACTCATGCAAGTGCCCTGTTTATTTTGATCCACACACAGCTGAGTTTTTAATTTAAATTCAGGCATTCACAAATTTGGAGAGTCAGGAATATAGGTGAGATAGGAGAGTTTGTGTTTTGTGTTGTTCCAGGGTTTGCACAATATTCGTTTAAGTGAATTTGTTGTGCAGAAACACCAGGAAGCAGTAGAAGACCAGTTTCAGCAAGATGAGAAAGCTTGGAGAGACAAAATGAGGCAACATGAGGTAAGGTCATACAATGAGCTTTTGTCAGAAGTCTGTCAAGTTACTGTTTGATATTTGATAATAAATGTTATCCTGGAATGGTTAATATACAAGATTCTGTTTATTAATGGTAAATATGTGCCAATACCTGTCCCATTTTAAAAGTGGTTAAAGTCTATCCTAATTGTTTTGGCCTAGGAGCAAAAGGCTTTGGAAGAACAGAAAGCAGAAGAAAGGCAACAACTGGCTGAACAACAGAATATAGCAGCTGTCAAAATCCAAGCTACATTTAGATCATTTTTAGTCCGTAAAAAATATGCTTCCATCTTAAAACAATGGAAATATAAAATGAGAAAGAAGCAGAAAATACTAGAGGAAATAGCGAGAGAAATGAACAAAAGAGAGGAAAAACTGAAGATGCAAATAGAAGAAAATAGGTTACAGAGAGAAAAGGAAAGAAAGAGACAAGAAGAACTTGAAAGACAAGAATATTTGAAACAAGTGAGGAGGCTGGAGGAATATGAGAAAAAGAAAGAAAGCTTGAGACTGGAAACAGAAAAGCAACTGCAAATAAGAAGAGAAGAACAAAGAAAATTAGAACAAAAAAGAGCAAAAGCTGTGATGAGTGAAAATATAGAAAACAACACAGAAAACATAAAAGAAGATAATAAGAGAGAAAATAGGAAAGTAATAAGAGAAGAGAAGGAAGAACTAACTAAACAAATAGAAGAACAAAAAGAAAAACATGTTGAAATGATGGATGAAACAAATAATTGGATGATTCAAGCAGAAAGAAATTTGACACCAAGTGTGCTAGGCTCTGAGAAGGAACACACTTCTGAAGTGAATAATCAGAATTTATACATGAATTCAATAATACAGGGGGAAGAAAATGACTCACAAACTAGTTATCTTGATAAAGCTCCAGAAAGTAATATTTCAAAGGATGAATCTCTTAACTTTTGTGCTAATAATGGGGTAGAAAATAAGGCAAACAGCATATGCAGCAGTCCACCAAATGTCCAGGTAAATAATAGTAATAGAGAAAATAAAGATCAACTTCCTCAGTATGAAGCAATGAAGAAAACTGTATGTCTAATGAAAAATGCTAATGAAGTCACAAACACCTGGGACAGTATTCAAGATGTAGCAGTTTCTTCTAGTAAACTAACTTTTCGTGGTGATATTGAAAAGAAGAGAATAAACTGGATGAAGACGTGTAAATCTTGGTCTAAAATATATGAAGAAAACCAAACAAAGCAAGCAATTGTAAGAAAACGACTAAGAAAAAGTTCAGTTAATGAAATGCCCCCATTAAGTACAGAAAAGATAATTCATAGCGGCCCTTGGAGTACGTTGCAGCAGGTAACTGTGTGAAAGTTTGAGCATTAAATGGCAAGACATGCTGTCACTTATTTCTTTTTTATTTTTTCTGATTTGGTGTGTCAGCAGATTGCTGTTTTGGAAGAGAAGTAGATTATTATTGAGGAGGATATAGATCTCATCAGAGTTCCTATGCCCAGTTGCAGAATAAGGGCAATGACAATGAGTTTTGAAATCCTGTGAGTGTTGTGGAGCAGACTGTTGTGCTATTAGTCTTCAGATGATTGATAGTATTACCCCTTTAAAAGGCAAGAGGTCTTATTTTCTGCTAAATTAATAAGGTTTTGCCTTTGTATAAAGGCACATATTTCAGCTTCTGCTCAACTAGCCCCTTCAGAGTTTTGAGAGGAAGAGTCTCTTCTTAGAAGCAAGACATTACTGACTCATATATAGTGTTTTGCCATAAAGGCCATTTCCTGGTGGTCAGCACTTATTTTTCTTATCACTTGCTAACTTATCACTGCATGCTTGCTCAGCTCTCATCTTTGTATCTATTCCGAGATGACATACTAAACTGTGCACACTTCTAGTCTGAACTATTTTTGTCTGTTCTTGTACACTCATTGTTTATGATACTGTGACTATTGGTCTTATGCTAACTTCTCCCATTCAACAGACCAAATCCATCATTGCCACTCCTTTCTATATGAAAGAATTACCATCAGTTGCTTGCATTTTCTAAAGCATTAATAGATTGTAGTTTTGTTCTCTTTTTTTGTCTTAAATATTACCATAATATGATGTTGTACAATGACTGTTCAATATACAAAGCATTAGTTTTATTTATCAATAAATGCATGTAGGTCACAACACTTAMGCTCGAAGATTTGCCAGCTTGTAGCCTCTCAACCTTATCTGAGTGTTCACATCTTCAAGTTTTGACTCTGAGGCGCTGTGGACTGGTTGCCCTGGAAGGACTAAGTAGCTGCAAAGACCTGAAATATATCAATGTGGAGGTACCAAGCATATTTGATTCTTTGCTATAACATGGGGAGAGCTGCCAGTTTTGCTGCTTTGTTGATTATGTAGTTGTGTCCAACTGAATATAAACTTTTATCCTTAAGAGCATACGAATTGCAACAAAATACTCCCGAATGTGAGCAAAGTTATGCCAGCAGGTTTGCAGTGCAAATAACAAAAACCAATGTGGTATAAATAATTGAAACTGCACTAAGAAAATATCAGTCTAAGTGACACTGTGATAGATCTTCATTACTTCAGTATCTGATTGATGAGTGGGCAGATGCTGTGTTCACCTTAGCAGGTGCTCAGCTTCAGCAAGAATATTTAGAAGGAAGAATCCTTTGCAGCATACACCTTGAATATTAATTAAATGAATAACATATATGCTCAAGGAATAGTACCATAATTTAAACTAGCAGCCTAATATTTAGGTACTCGCAACTGCTCAGTGTCTTACAGGGCCCTGTTTAATGACTAAAGAAAATTTTTTCTCTGCAATGTATCTTTGTTCCAGAGCTTGACAATTTACATGAAACAGCACATTTTTAATTTTATGTGTTTTAACAACCACTTTCAAGAAGGAAAAATCAAGCAAAGCAGACAGTGAAATATAAATCTGAGGAAACATTATTAAAATGGCCTGGGAATGGGGATGCTAAAAAAAAAAAAAAGCAGTATCCCTTGGAGGAAGAATATTATCTTAGAACAGTGTTAATGTTTGTGACCAAAGTATCTCTAATGCAGATTTTTGCTATTAGTAAATAGGATTCCAGCAAAACTCTAGCCGTCTTCATTAGCATCTAGTGAATATGGTGGTTTCTATGGAGTTTTTAGTACAGTCTCCCAAGGTTTGGGGAGATATTAAGACATATATGGGAATGATTACTCTGTTCTTAACTTCTTTTTACCCTTTCTTATTTCAACTTTGGGCATTTTCAGAGCCAGAATGAAGTTCAAGTTGTATTCTTGTTCTATATAAGCAGGACACAAGAAGTTGTTTCTAGGACTCTTTTTTTTTTTTTTTTTAATGGAAATATAGAGATGCCCTTACTCCTATCTTACAGTTAAGGATAAAATAAGCTATGAAGGCAATCTGCCATATGTTTATTTAGTTCTGCTATTTCACTTCAGGTGGTATTTAATAGTCTCATTTTCTTTTATTACAGGAGAACAACATTCAGGTAGTTAACTGTGCATGTCTGGAAAATCTCTGTATTCTCATTCTGAATAAGAACCATCTTTCATCAGTTTATGGTTTAGATGAATGCAAAAATCTCCAAAATCTTGAACTTTCCTACAATAGAATCACTCGAATTGGTAAGAAAATTTTTCAAGTTTCTATAACAATATTTATGCAGTTCTTATTCAGAATTATACACCCCTTGGATTTAGAGCCAGTTGGCTGCTAAGCCCAAGAAGACAGACTTAGAAAAAACCTGCATCTTAAAGCTTGGCTTAGCTACTGCCATGTATTCCATCTAGCAAGGTCATATAAATATTGTCAGCCAAAGAGAATTGAAATCTTTCTGGAAAAGCCACTAATATTATCTGCACTAAGTCAGCTGAAGTATGTGAGTAGCCTGAATTCAGTTTATTTGCAGACATAATGAAAGTAAAGCCTAGCTGTGCAACTGCAACTGCAGCGAATTCCAGCGTGTTCCTGACTGACACAGTAAGTAATTATATAGAAATTGTATTGTCTGTCTTGAGTCTGCTGGAAAATAGGAAAATAATTTAAAACAATTATTAAGCTCATAGAAGAAATACATTCATATAAGACTTCTATGTAAGAAATATTTTTCACTTTTAAGTAAGACTTATCCATGTATGAACAYGGATAATGCAGTTCTGTGATAAATGGCAAGGGCGCAGCAAACACAAAATGGGAAAGGTTATAAAAACTCTGTATATTTAGATATTTTGATGTTGATATTCTCAGTATTTTTGCTAATATGTGAAAATTTTAGTATTCATTAAGAAACTTTTTAATACCTGAGAATAAAAGTGCTGGGAAATCAATGTTCACTGTGAAAGCATATCAGTACCCTAATGAGGAACAGTAAAATAAAATTGTTAAAAAGTTTCATCTGTATCATTGTGGCAAATAATGCGTGATAAGATTCTTATTCTGATTGATCTCATTTGATAAAAATGTCTGCCAGATTACTGAAGGAATGGCATCATATTATTGGATGACATTTAAGAATGTGGCATCTGTGTGGAGTGTAGGAACTTTGTACAGACAAAAGTACAAGAGGTAAAATCCTCTTGTACTTTCTCTTTTGAATAGTGCGCTCCTTCAGTTACTGAGTCTCTAAAGAATTTAAGTAGGTAAATAAATGTTTACAAAAAAACATTTTCAAATGTGTTTTTTCCCTCTCCAGAATTACTTTGAGGATTTTTGGTTAAAACAGGTGCATAATACAGGATTTGTATCATATCGTAATGTATTGGTTGTGAGTTGTTGCACAGAATACATAAAAATGAATTTGTGGGTTTCAAAAAGTTGGCATATCTTTCCCACCTGTAAATCCTGCAGGATGTCCGTTAGCAATTTTGGAAGCTGCAGTACCATGTAATAAAGCTTATTTATGTTTGTAATAGTAGAATTTTAATGACTTCTTGTAGGAAATCTCTTGCATACTGTGATTTCTCTTTTTATTATTTTCTCCTCTCGTTCAAATATTGCATCAGGAGGGGGAAAATTAGTTGCCAAAAACCCCTTAAAAATAGCCATAAGAGAAATAGTCTCAATTATGCTCTTCCCCTTAAGAATACATGATCACAAATGAAGTTAATGTGGCAGTAATAYGCCGAAGTTCAGTGCATATGTTTGTATTTTGAGGACGAATGCTTTGTTTAAAAATTTTTCATASAGAAAAAGTATAATTTTGACTCAAATCTTTGAATATGCTACTGTAGGGTGTCTACATTGTCATAGAATGCTCACTAAATCCTGGCAGCTTGTAGAATAGCAATGCATAACTATGGATGGTCATAATGCTTTCCGTCTACTCTTCCAAAGACAGCACAGAGAAGAATTTTTTTTCACCTTTTAGTTTTGGTTTTGTTGTTTGAGGGTTTTATGGTTTTGGTTTTTTTTTTTCATCTTTATGTTCACTGTCAACTTTCTCTCTGTTCTTATTTGTCTTTGTCACATGTAGAAGTGATTTCAGAACTGCATCAACAGCTAAGAGAGTCCCTAGCTAGCAGACTCCAGCTGCACTTCACAAATTGCTAAGAGTAGTTATTTAAAGGTTCTCCTTGAACCTTGCTGAAACCATATACTTGTCTCTAGAATGCTTTTCCCATGGCTGCTGTAACTTTTGTTTGTTGCACAATATGTAAAACAGACAATATCTTCTGTAAATGTGCAGAAGACTTTCATGTTTATATTTAATTTTGCATGTGGGCAGAAGAAACATTAAAATACCAGCTCTTTATATGACATTATTCTCTGTTGTGGGTGTTTCTGTTGGACTGCATTTGATAATTCCAAATAGAATGTGATCCTGTTGTACGTAGCCTTGAATGTTCTGAATGACATTCAGGTGAGCAGGAGTGAAAAAGGTGCTTTATGAAGCATGCTGAATAGGAAAATTTCAGATTCGGTATTACCTCCTTGCCTTTTCTTACTGTGTGTGCAGTCTCTGCTCTCGGTCTCACTTCAGACTCATACAGTGCTTTTAAACTTTCCAGTATTGCTATGTTGGTAAATGAAAAGTGGAGATTTGAAAGCTGCTCTTATGAGGAAATCTTGGGAGCCAACCCATGAAAACATGAAAGTGTTTTTCAGACCAGTAGGTGGTGCTGATTCCTTTTTAATTTTTATTCAAGCACCAAAAAAAAATTACAGACCAGGATCTTGCAGTCAGGGTAGTATGTTCTGGGCATGTTTGAAATTTTTCAGAATAATTAAAGGTTTGTATATTTATTTCTTAATGCACTGTTTTGAAGTTGCATTATGGGACATAATGATAAGGATGATAACACTTCAATGTCAGACAATTATATTCTTTTCACTAGGTGCTTTCCATTTTTAAACTAAAAATATTTGAAAGTCTGTATTGGGGAGTTTTTAAAATGTACTAGTTTTGGTACTTATTTTTTTAATTCCATTTTCTGCTTATAATTTGTATTCATTTTTAAGTCCTCTTCTATATTCTCAATACCGTATGATGCAAAGTGACCTCTGGTTTCACAATGTAGTTTGTTTTCAGAGGACAGTTACAAAGAGATTCATTTTTGTAAAGCTCATCCAAAGTGAAGTTCGGGAACTTGTGAAATTTTAGGTGAAATAAAGATGAGACAAAATGTTCCCTGAAATAATCCTCAATTATTTAAGAATACATGAAAGAGAAGTAAAATCAAAAAGTCCTTATTTTAGATATGTTTTGTAAAAGGTATCCCTTCAGTGCAGTTTTTTACTGCAGAGACAGAGAAAAACTCCTTGGTCCTGTAGGAAATTATATGCAACAGTGCCATTGTGCATTTAAGACCATGGGAAGACAATGTGATTTTTGCTGTTGTGAGAGGATGATTTGGTAACCTTCTGTGAAAGAAACAGATGCTGATGAGAACCTTTACCTTTGCACATTTTTTTGTGTGTAGAGATCGCATACTCTTTGAAGTAGATGGCAAGAGTAAATTTGTTGAGAACGTAATGTCTGTAGCAGTATAGCTTTATTCTTATAGGCACTAAATTTTCTTTATAAATTTCTTCATTAAAAATATTTTTTTTTGTAATTCCTTAAACAAGACTAATGTAAATAATAGAGGTGCTACTGGCCTAAGTTTTAACACAATTTTTTCTAACCTTGCTGATACATTAGCGAAAAAACTTCAAAAAATGAAATAATAAAGACTAACTTTTAAACATAGTGTTCTCACTCTGATGGATGATTTTGTGATGGCTGTTGGCATTTCACAAAATTCAGGACAGTTGTAAAGTGATTAAAGCATAGTAAGTACAGTTCATCACTAAAAGAATGTTCTCTTCCAACAGAAGTACCAAAGAGATTATGAACTGTTATTATTGCTTGATTAACAGGATCAGAAATTTGTGAACCATATGTGCTGTGTATGTGATAGGGTCAAAATACAGTAATTCTTTTTAAACCTTATACAGAACTAATATTATTTGTTATTGCAGATAATGTACAGAAAGTTCAGAGTTTTCTTAGTACTTGAAAGAGAAGAGGTTTTTATTTAATTGTGTCTAAAATCTTGAATTTTCAGGTGGTCTTGAGTCACTGAAAAATCTTCAGCAATTAATTGTGGACCATAATCAATTAATCAGCACAAAAGGTCTTTGTGAGGCACCTACTCTTATTCACCTAGACTGCTCTTTCAATCATCTCACAGAAGTTGAAGGCATTGAGAATTGTGGCCTACTTCAGGTTCTGAAGTTGCAAGGCAATAATCTCCAGGAGGTAAAAGCTTTGAATTTAGTGGCTGTTGTGCATGCATCTTTGCTATCAGTCATATTTTTCAGCATTCTGAGCATGCACTCTTTGGTGTGGGATGTTTCATGCTATTATGTAAGATTTTTTTTTTTGCCCTTATCAGAGAGAGATTTTTAAAAGATACAAATAGCTAGCAGTTAATTATTTTCTTACTCCTAAGTGCTTGACAAATTGGACTCAGGATTATGGTTCCTCCTTCTAGTCTTCAGTCTTCAGTCCATACTATATTATTCTGATTTTTTTTTAATATATAACAAAATATTGTTATTACTTGTAGTGATGTYATAATAGTAAATTAATTATATCAGGCTGGTAAAAATGATATAATTGTCATTACATGTAAGTAATTATTTATTACTGTTCCTTGTATGTAATGATAATATCACTATCATCCAGATGATAATCATGCTTATTTGATGAATGTTGATTCTCCAAAACTTGAAATTTGTGCTGCAGCATTTCAAATAGGAAAGTTGTTTGCTAACTGTATGCTTAATCATATTTACTGACAATTATTCTCCTATGGATTCAAGAGATGAAAAGCATTGTCAATAAGTGGCAAATAACTGCATGAATAAAATAGTAAGACTGTGACTCTTGAGCTCGTTACTTTTTTTTCCCCTAAGTATTTATGTTGACTATTTGGATTTGGTAGAAGACATTAAAAAGTATTTACCACCTGATATGTAGAGATTATGGGTGACAACTGGTACATACATAATAAGAAAGTGATACATATATCCAAATGTGAGTTTTGCTTGTATTCAGTAATGATTTATGGAAAGCATCTGGTAAGCATTCCATTGTTTTTTCTCTAATTTATATTAATCTTAAATACCCGTCTCTTTTCTATTTAGCTTCCAAGACTGGAAAATCATGTTCTCCTAAGAGAACTATATTTGGATGACAATAGCATTTCTACTATGAAAATGCTTTCTTTTTATTGGTTGCCTTTATTGCAAATTCTTTTGCTGTCTCAAAATAGGTAAGTAAGAAACATTCTTCCACTTACAGAACTGATAGAGAGGAATTTACTAGCATAACACTTATATGAAAAGTATAATTCTCAGTATGGTTGAAATTTCACTATCTTTTTGGGATATTCTTTAAAAGTAAAAATAAGTGGTTAGCTTGTAATTACATTGGCTACCTCTAACTAAGAAAATTTGAAACAGCATTAACTATGTAAATTAATTTTTTTCTTTTAGATGTTATGTAAAAACAATTCTTGAGCATTATGGCATTATTAAAACCATCGTGGGTTTTTTTCTTTCTTTAGCAATTGTTTCTAGAGTATGTCTGTCAAACTTCATTTTTCACAGGCAGCTTATTTGAAACAGACTTTGAAGGCTAAGTTAAGTGCAAGTAGAGTTAGAAAGGGCAAATAAGAATGTTTTTTATTTTACATGCATTTGTTAATACCCTCCAAAACAAGTATACTTGCTTTAATTTTTCACTCTTATGGTTCTGTTTAAAAGGTATAAAATAAAGGATCAAGAAAAGCAGCGTTAAACTGGGTCATACATTCAAGTATTCAGAAATTAGTTTGTTCCTAAATTAATCTATACATCTTTAGAGGTATGATGACCAGATATCCTGGATTAAACATCTTTATTTTCCCCACCCTCCTTTTTCTCAATTTAAATTCTGCTTAAAGAAGATATGAAACATTTATTAAAATTTGCAATATGTTAGTAGGAAAATTAATTTTAAAMTAATATCAATTATTTTTTCTATACTGTAATCATTTTGTTCTGAAAAAGACTGATCTCAACTAAACCGACAAAGACTACATACCATATATAGAAATACACTCCGAACTAATTACTTTACTCTTCTATTAGTGAAGAGATGTTTTTAAAGGGTGATTCATCTGCCATTTTTAGTTGTTTGCTTTGAGACTAATCATAGCCTACAAGTGCCTGTTAATCTTCATTGACTAGAAAAAAATCAAATTACCATCTCATGTGTGTGTCTATATCTGAACTGAAGAATCCCATCCTATGTGACACTTAGTTCAGCAGAGCCAATTGTGTCTGGAAGTTTGTGGGAAAAAAGGTTATTCAAGACTGAGTCCTGTTATTATAAGCACTGGCCTTCATGGAAAATTAATATTATTTAAGTACACACAACTTATATTTTTATACCACTTTTCAGATTGTTTTCATATCATCTCTAGTGAAGTACTATTCATAAAGACTCTTGTAATATGTAAATATAATACCTGCTGAATCTAATCTTCAAGTTCAGGACTTCTAGGATTTGGGATTTTTCATTCTCTTATTAATTCTTCTGGAGTTTGGAGAAATTGCTTCCTGCCTGTGAATAAACAAGCACATTATTTGTTAAATGTTAGATTTTGAGTCACACTGCTTGATTTAATTTGTGTTCTTTGCTATTTTTTTCTTGTCCCATTTAGCATTTTTTGTGGAACACACAATAATGTGGCTTTATATTTTTGTAGTTTCCTCCTCTTCCTCCAGTGTGGCTATCTGGTGTGTAGTAAAGTGTTTGCATAACTCCATGAAGATCTCATGTGCCAGCTAGGGACTTAAGAGCCCAGTCTCAGGCATACCTTGAATGCAGCTTCTTGATTTAGGTTGTGCTGGACTCACCATGTAGATGTGCATTAAGTTACTTGCCTATCCCGTCATCTTACAGCTTATAATGTCCATTTTAGTGCTTGCTCTGGTTTTCCAGTAGTCAAGCTGAGATGCAATGTTTGGTGTACTGAGTTTCTTTTTCTGGGCTGTGAGAAAGCACATATTTTTGCAACAACATACTGGATGTGCTGAAAATAAACATACATCTTCCCCCCCAAACAATTCCCYTTCTTTCCTTGATGTATTTATAGCTTTGTCAAATCTTTGTGACAAACAGGACAAGATAGCCCTAAATTCTTATTAAAAGCCTCAAAATTCCTGGCATTTCTGTAGCCTACTCTGTTACACTCACTTTATGTACACTTATAAACAGCTCCATATGTGTGTGCTATAGCATAAGTAACTCGATGTTCTATAGAAATAGTGAATGTAATGGAGTAAGCTGTTGAAAGAAAAGCTGTTTCTTTACTTTTATCCTACAGCCAGAGATATTTTGTGAGTTTTTTCCAAGTGTGCACTGAGTGCCATTTCCTTTTTACTGCTTACAGGAAGCCAATATAGTGATTATGCTATGAATCTGTATTCTTTCTGAAAGTGAAACACTGAAAATTCTTGCACTAATTTATAGGACATATTTATTCCTGAGATGCTTTGTCTGCATCATAAACTAGAAATTGTCAAAGATAAAACTCCAAAAATTAWTTTTTTGAAATTATTTTAAATCTGCAGTCTAATGGAATTAAAACAGGTAGTGATTAATTCCTTCAAATATAAAAATGACAGCTATTTCACCACTGCCGCTTTTATTAAGTGGTTTATTGTGGCTTTCACATACAAAGCATATTCTTGGTCAATGTGCAGTTGACCAAAGATAGCAATGAATATCCTCTTAGGTACTGTAGAATTTGGACTACGAGGATCCTTGCTCTATTTTGTAGCACCTGAGGATACAGCTGTTAAGTTAGTTTAAAAAAGGGACATTTTATTTTTTCTTCTGTTGTGGATAAATATTTATGTGTAGGAGGGAAAAACCTTCTTCCTCTGTAAAATTAATAATTTTTAAATGTATGTTAAAGAGTTCATGTGGCATTTATATTTACATGTAATCCCATTTAATTATGTAACTTGTTGATGTCTTCTTAGTTTAAAAGTTTTACAGTGAGACACTAAATCAATGTGCTCTTCAGAGAGACAATCTTTCTCAACCTCAAAATGGATAAAATGCCTCCTAACATTTCTTTTTTAATGAGAAATATGACTTTTTTTTTTTTTTTGCTATCTCTTGCTTTTCACTAAGATAACCTAAGTGAGATAGATAAAAATTTAATATTTAAAAAAAATCAGTCATCTGCAAAAGCTCCTTTTTCTTTTGGGAAACTCCTTTGGCCGGAATCAAGTATGTTGTCAACATGTTGCTGTCACGTTTTTGCATATAGGTGCATGCTATTCCTAAAATGCTTATATTAGAAATGCTAAAAAGTTAGTTCAGTTCTTTCCTAGCATACATTATTCTCTCTATTTAAATATGTGTCGTATCTGTGTTTGTAATTGAATTTCTCAGATATGAGTGTTGAGCTCATTGCAAGCCATGATATTTTGAATTTGACCATTTTTGCTGAATTATCATGATAAATATAAATGTCACTGGATGTTGAAATAAGTCAGTCATGAAAAAAGCTATATCTATGTATAATGGTTTTCATCATCCTATCCTTACCATTCTAGATTTTTCTAAATAATTTTCAGAAATTTTTTGCTGGTGATAAATTTATCTCTAAGTATGTGGCATCGTGGGTAATGTACTTGAAGTACTGCCTACTAGAGTATTCAAGAAACAAAAGTGTCTAACTGATGGTTTTCCTATAATCTCTGTGTTTGTTCCTTATAAATGTAGTGATTGCAAACTAAACTGTCTTTAATTTAAGGAATGAAAAAGAAATGTGGGCTTTACACAAAGATCTAGATTAAGATAAAGTTATTTTAGTTATTTTGCCCTCCTTCCTGCTAACTGGTCTTTACTATCAGTGATAATTATTCTGGGGAACAGCAGTTGCATGGCAGGATTTAGACCATCTTGAGCAGTAACTGCTATTCATGTTCAGAAACACGATCTTTATTTTCTCTGATGAATACTTGCAACTGTTCTTGAATCTTGTTTTCTGACATAGCCTCATAAACTACATAAACTCTGTCTTGAACATGTTCTGCTAAAGCCTTAAACAGGAGCAGAAAAAGGAAGCTATAACTTGTTTTTTTGTGAATATCTTTTACTTTTGTGTCTTCTTTGTAATTTATATCTCTCTTATGCCCAGGGCTAATGTGACAAGGTCAAGTAGTATTAAGTTTTCAGTAATGTCCTTTGTCTTTCTGGTTTGAATTTTCTTAGAAAAAARTTTGCAAAGAATGTTGGTAAAGGGAAAGCTATAGAATGACGGAGAAATGTTTTAACTCTCATAATGCCAACAGCAGGCAAGGACAGTCCAGTAGACAATTTCTAATTKACCACAGCATATGCTGATAAAGATCCAGAGAACTCACTGTAAATAAAAATCCTGCAAAATATCACATTTGTTTTCCTAAGATATTTCTGAATGTATGAATCAACAGTCCAAGCCATGGATTTTCAGTTTTTTCAGCCATACTGTTAGCCAGTAATATCTATGATGGCATTTGCTACGAATATTAAATATATTTATGTACTACTGATGATGAGAAATTATAATGTTGAAATTGTAGTACTATGTACAGATCTACATAAAAAGCTTAATGCTTTTTTGAGTCAATACTTATTGACTTATTCATATTTATTTGATTCCATGGAAAACTTCCATGGCAGAAAGTTAATAGAACTAAGTAGGAGTAGAACTTGGGTAACTTTCCAATGTAGTTCAAAAAATAGTGAACATACACAGTTGACTTCATATCTGTTTCTCTGAATTTACTATTAAAATGTTACATTGTCATGTAGGAATACTTGTCACCTCTATGTTGAAATGATTTTTTTTTCGGTTTTGAATTTGGTCATATTTTCAATAAGGCTAAATAATCTAAAACTAACATTTAGTCCATAATTAGTGTACCAAACAAAGTAAAATTCAGCTCTGCCTCTCTGTTGTAAAACCTGTGCTGGAAACACAACATTTCAGCAACAAAGAAATTTATTTGCCTCTGAATTTTGAGTATGTTTCATTTTTTGTAGGGTCATGTTTCTCACAAAAAAAATTCTGATTAATACCTTTCAAAGGCATGTCCTCTTTATGAACTGCTATTTTATTTAATTAAAAAAATGTTTTCTGTTTTGTTTTTAGATTAACCGAGCTTGTGCCTTTAAATTCATTTGTGTCTTTGGAAAAGCTAGATGTCAAAAATAATTGTTTCTCAGGTGAGTTGTGTTAAAAAAAAAATAAGCAACATCCCATTCAGATAAGAACTTTTTACTTTAAGTTGTAAACTGATTTGAATGGGGCTTTCTCATGTTTTTATAAGAGATATTTATGCGGAAAATATACAGATATTTTCCAAACATGAATATTATAGATATTAATTAAAACTATATTGTATAGATAGTGGTATTGCTTGTAGGACTTCATGATGTAGGTACATTTTACTTTCATGTAAGAATTCATGAGAAATAAGACTATTCTGCATCCAGACTTATATTTAGCTTCCTTTCTACTATACTACAGACCTTACAGATGTCCTTACATGGTTAAGTGGCTGCCATAAACTGAAGGAGTTGTCATTGAGTGGAAATCCTCTTCTACAAGAAAAGAACTGGAGGTAAGAAAAGTGATTTAATTTGCTGAATCAAAAAATCAAAGTTTTTTTATTAAATTAGACAACCAATTGTTGTATGTATCTTAGTTAAATAGTAGAAACACTTCAGTGGTGTATATTACTGAAATAATGATTTGAAAAATAACACAGCTAGTCCTAGAAACTATGATATGTCTCTATATAATAAATTAGTAGGGTAGAAAAGAAAGTCGACATATGAAATTATGTACATTTACCATAATCCATTAATTGAGTAGTTATATAGGTTTGTAAACCATAGGAGTAAAATTGTACATGAATAGATTTTTTGTGTAATTTTTTTGCATATTAGATATCATACTTGAGGTGTGGCCTCACTAGTGGCAATTACAGGGGGATGATCACTGCCCTAGTCTTAGTGGTCACACTAAAACCCAACAAACCAAAATCACCCTTATATTTATATCTTCCATCTGAAGATCTTTGTACAAATTTATGATTAATAATGGAAAGAAAAAACCCAACTATTTCAAACTTTTAATTAGAAGTGTTTGATTAGTTTAAAAGATAACTGTGGATGTACATTCTTGATTGGTTTGTTTGATTTTTTAATTAAGAGACTTATTTGTACTCCCATCGTCCTGCAGATAATTTCATTTATGGAATTCTGTGACTGTGAAAATATTTTAGACTTCTATTTCCATTGTTTGAATTCTCACTTTTACGAAACTAACTGTTATTTCACTTGTAACCTGGAGGGAAAAGCTTTCTGAATTTCAGTTTAACTATGAGAGCTGACACTTTGGATTGCTTAAACCAATAGAGCTTTTATGATTAGACAGGAGATTCATTTGTCTAAAGGATTTAAATTATGGGATACTATGAAATATGGATTTGCTGAATACAGCATTGACTGTAACTTCAGACAATATGTTCCAATGAACTTTACATAACCCCTTGATACCAACAAAGGAATTAGTTGTAAAATTTCCCAATCGGTTTCGTACTTTCATGTCCGGCCAGTGATAACACCAACAAAAGTGAAGTAGTAAGAAATCTGTTTCTAAAAATTAAACCCTGGGATCAGTCTGAGCACTCCTAGGGGAATATGTTTCAATRCTGTAATGATTAATAGAGCCTCTTAAGTGACAGAATATGCACCAGGAAGTTTTCACTAAATGAAATATTGATTCAGCCCTTCACCAGGAGAAACCCAGATGGAAAAATGAGTGTTGAGATTCCACAGCTCTAAGACACACTTCCATCATTAAAAAAGTTTGATATGTCTCTGTTTTGATGTATTGCTATTCAACATCAACTTCGCTAATTTCTCTGTATGTGTTCAGGAACTGTTGGTCTAAACCCCTAATTGTATTCCAAATGTTCTTCAGACAGTCTTAGCCTTCATTAATGGGCAGTAGAGAAGGAAAGTTTTCTATCTGCAAAACCTGATTTTCTATTCTGTTATTTTGTATATTATAACAGAGTCAGAAACTTTCTTTGATTTTAAACTTAGTGTATGTTGTCTGAGCTGAGAAGTAGTTCTTTACCTTCATGGGGAGTAGTCAGAAAGTTCCAAAATTTTGAAAACAATCCTATCTTATTTAATGGTAAGGGGGTTTGCAGCCTACAGTTAGTATTCTTTCAAGAGTTCATAAGTATTACTTAAAACTGAGTTAAAGTACTAAATGTTGATGAAGTACTAAATAATTTTGCAATCTTCAAACTTTCAACTAATTTGGTCTGGTACAAGAAATATATCAAACAAGGTTTCAGTACCAGCTTACACCTCACAGTCACATAAGCCATACCACACTGATGATGCTTTTTTTTTGGTAGGCACATTTCTCATGCACATTTTTTCTTGCAGTGGCACCAGCTGTCCTTTTTATAGCAAGGAAATATCATCTTTACTCTCATTTATTTTACTGATGCAAATTCAGTATTTCAAAAGTAGATTTTTTTTTCCTGTCAGACATACTGAATAGCATGTCAGTAAAGGTCATATATGCAAATGGTAAATGGAGTAGGATTGGCAAGTTTAGTATTTTGTGCAGTTTTAAAATTTAATTTTTTGTGTCATCAAAGTCAGTTCTTAATCCTGTATCTTAATCCTATTACTTAGCTTGCTATGTTGCCTATTATAAAATACATTACAGGTGCCTGTGTGTAAGTATGTCAAATTTCCCTGTTAAGTTTGTGTAGGTAAAATTATAGCTCTAGTGCTTTGAGACTGTTGCCATTATGTTTCTTGTTTCACTGTTTCAGCAGTTCTGTTTATGCCAGTGAAGTATTAAGAAATCTTGCAATGTTCTGTGTTTAATTCTTATTTTTAGTTAATATGTTAGTATATGAAATAAAGGCAATTACATACAAATATTTAGAGAACTATCTTCCTGTTTTGTATTGTTATATGATTTTATCAATAAAATTGGTGGTTTATCATAAAGATCTTTTCAAAGAACTAATTATGATTTTTTTCCCCAAGGTCTTCCTTGCTGAAGGTCGTTCCTAGTTTACAGTTTCTTGATGGTGAAGTCTTAACCCATCATGCTTTACCCACAACTGAAAGAATCAAAGCATCAGAATTAGGAACTTTTCTGGAATTTTGTCAAGTTCAAATTGAAGAAAATATTCAGCTGAAAAAAAAGGCTGCTGATTTGGAGTATGTATTTATGTGAATATAATTTGCATTCAGAAATATTTTTTTATGTATTGTTACTGAAGTTCTTGTTGACTTATGAATTTTACTTAGGCTTTTTCACCTGGAAATGTGTTAGGATAAGAAAGAGATTAGAATCATTGACTTCTGTACAACGTCTATTTTAGACAGATGTTAAGTTATGAGGGCCTTGAGTTTTGTTTCTTTAAGTTTGAGAAAACAGATGGTTCCAAACCTGCAGTTAGTAGTAGCTAATGAATTCAGTAGCAGAATGAATTCATACACATAACCACAGTGCAGTGCTAAGCACTAATAGTAGCTTAAATCCTGAAAGCTGAATACTCATATTAACATGATTTCCAACTTTATCTAATCTAATTTGGTCAGTGGTGCAATATGTTCATTTTTTTTTCCTGCATTTTTTTGCATGTGTATATTATTCACTTTCAAATAATTGCAAAAAAGATTTGGTGTCTTTTCTCTTATGGTAGTGAAACAGATGGATCAGTGTTCAGGTCTTTAATTTTCTCATACTTGCTACCTTCCTCCCTATTACCATGGTTAGTTTTCCACTAACTTCAGCTTAGACCATGCAATTGTTAATTTATCACTTACGCATGCTATGTTTTAATTGTTTTGTAATATCTAAGTACCTCAAACTTATCATTTCTGCACTTGGTAGTATTGCATGTTTTTTTCTTCTGTAGTTCCTTTTCATTTCCTAACAGGCTCTCCATATCCTTCTAGTCCTTTGAATATCCAGCTTATGCTTTAATTTTTGGAAAGGTCGTTTTCTTGATTCTGGCAGGTACTGAACATTATCCCAGAGCAGGTGAAGCCTGTGGTGTTATACACTCTTTCAGTCTGAACTTTGCCTTGCATATTTTGTTGGTTAAGGAAAAGTACTCACTTGTTTTTTCGAATCTAGCTATTTTGTGTTTGCTTGTAAGCGTGTATATCCATGGTATTTTACTACCTAACAGTTTATTATTGCATTTGATATTTAATTATTTTTACTAAGGTGCAATAAAATCTTCATAGCTCACAACCAGATTAATTTGAAAAGAGGTTCATATTAGGACTTAGATTGAAAGTAGTTGGAAGAAATGCTATAGTGCGGTTTTCTATGACATGTAATGTGTAGGTGGCTCCTAGAAGTCATATGTTACTTCATTAAACTATCAAGATGTGTCTTCTCCACTTGTGTGATTTTTGGCTTCTGGTTTGCAGGTGGGAAGCTGATACTTCCTAATCTATTTACCATCCTGAAATGGTGTTGTTTCTTTCCTTTGTCATAAAAGAAAATAAAGCTCTCCTCTTTTATGATTGAGAAAATTTTTCTGTGTCTGATATTTAGAACTCATTTCATCATTATCCTTTTCCAGAAAAAATGCCAGCTTGTAATTAGGATGTGTAGTAGAATCTAAGGACCTAATTTCATATACATTCCTGCAGAATGGTAAAAAAATGAGAGGGAAAGATGATATTCCTAAAATTTAACAGGTTTTTTGTTTCTACATGAATGGACATATGAAAGATAAATAAAAAACTTGTGGGGTAGTCAGGCTCAAACCATCTGTTAATTACTAATAGTTAGTGGCTCATGCTACTTTCTGGAAGCTGGCTTGAATTTATAACATCTTTTATCAAAGTTTGGGGGCAGGAGGTGGAGTGCACACTTAGCATGCTAGCTGATCACAAATATTCAAAGGCAATTGTTTATATGCCTGAGGGAAGGGCTTCCAGTCAGACATAGGCAAGATGGGAGGTCAGCAGTAATCTTGTAAATTCAACAAAGGCATGTGCAAAGTTCTTTACCTAGGAAGATGGATAGAAAGGAGGTCTTCTGCCTACTCCCAGGCTATTTGCTGAGGGAGAGAAGGCCTTTCACTCTGTCCAAGCACTATTCAGCAAAACATTAATGCTTCATCAATACAGTTTCAGTCACAAATCTAAACCACAGCACTATATGGGGAACTGTAATGAGAATGAATTAATTCCACCCAGAGATGGTACAACTGCACATAAGGAAAATCCTTTTCAGGGTGGGACAGTGATGAATTGCAATAGGCTGCCCAGAGTAGTTGAGCAGTCATGTTTTTGGAGGTTTTCAAGACCTGAGTAGATAAAATCCTGAGCAGCCTGGTCTGATCTGAGAGTTAACCCAGCTCTGAAGCAGAAGGTTGGACTACAGACCTCTTGAGCTCACTTCAATTGAGAATTTTTCTATGATTCTCTGTACATTTTATTTGAAAGAGCCTGAAGTTGTTTGCAAAAAGCRGTAGTGGGAAGAGGTGATTATGTAAACATCTCCTCTTTCCTGAATGTATGGTTTGAGTGGAGGGAGGGCAGGGAGTGCAGAGGAAGGAGGGTTGTGGATTTTTAAGATTTTGAGAATTCAAAATCTTTAAATTGGTAACTTCAACATGATTGAAGTATCTTGTATAAAATTTAGTCTTAGCATTAATTTCTTGTGTGTTCAAGTCATCTATCTTTTATTTTGACTGAAGTAAAATCTGTGGGTGACTGGAAAACTGTTGAAAACTGCAGTTCGTAAAAGTAAGCCTAAACAACTTGTTTGTGTATAAGCCTTTGTGGCATAGCTATTATATTTACATATTGCAATACTTCAACTGAATTAATGTGACATTGCTAAAGAACAGGCCAACAATAGACCAAACTTCTATCTGTTTCACATCTTGCTAACTTATGAGYCCCTGTAGGTGCGACCTCAAGTATGTAAGCTGCCAAAAGTAATCACTGCTTGCTTCCCTAATCTGTTTCATACACCACTGCTGCCCAGTTAAATTCTCCGTGCTGTTTCTTCCCAAAGCTTCTCTGTTGTTGCCATTTAAAATTGAATTTCTCTATTCTAATAGATGTTTTCTGTCACATAATCTTTAGATGACTTCTAATGAGTAATCATGTAAAAAAAACGACATGATACTGGGCTGCAGCCATTTGTTTTCAGCCATCTGATGTGCAGTTGTCTGGCTAATGGAACTTGAATTTTATAAATACTGTATGCATATTACAGTGAAAATGACTGGAATTTCATAAATGGTATTGCAAGGAGAGACTATGTCAACAGTGACCTGTTTCATGTATTTGTAAGGGACTTTGGTAGGGTGCAGTTTAGCATCAGTAATGATGCTTTCAGAAGTWTCCCTGAAGTCATTAGATTTTACCCCACACTATTGTAAACAAAAGCAATAAATTCAAATAGTACACCTCATAGACTGAGGTGCTACCTATTTGAGTATTCCATGTATTATAATTATTAAAATCACAGTAGAGCCACAAAGGGAAAAACATGATATTAAGCAAGGTTTTAACTGGCACACAAGCTAGCATATGAAGGGGTAGAATATTGGTCATGATATAGCTGCAAGGGCTGGGAGAAAACTGCCATTCCTGATCAAAACTGGCTTGTTTTTTCCAAATCTGTCCCTTTAGCCTCTGACAGATCTGTTCTGCTGACTTTTCCAGATTTACTGGCTCATTCTGACAAAATRACACTCTTTGAATAACCAGTAGCCATTGCAGGTGTGATTGCAGGAGAAAATTCTATACGAAATGTGTCAGCCTCTGCTGCCACTTTAAATTTCTTAAGTAGCAACATTTTTTATTTAAACTCCACTGGAAGGCCTTTAAACATGAATAATTTTCCTTTTCTATATATGTTGAGCCAGCCTGTGCATAGATCGTTACACTTCCTAAGTGCTGTCAGTGGGGTTTGCTCTTCTCCATTTCTACTCCTCCTTTGCCAAACACTGCATGGGAATTGAGCAGGGTTTGGCCTAAATGAACGAGGACAGCACTTCACACACTTTGCTTTGTAGATTGATGTGAGACCAGAAGTTGTAACAGTCATTAAAAAATGCCTGATTTAAATTTCCAAATAGATCTAAATCTCATTCTAATGTTCTTATCTTTCCTCAAAGTGCCTGGAGAATGCTAGCACATTAGATATGTATCTGGTAAAAAAAAAAAAAAAAAAAAAGGTACAGGTAGCTTTTTGCTCTTCATATTTTTTTCTGAAAAAAAATAACTTGTTCTTTAGTGTCGGGGCTGCTAGTCTAGCACATTTGTACACTACTGTAAGACTCATCCCATGTTCTTCTGGCTTATTACCCCTTTCTCCCAGTGCAAAAGCTGTGCATCCTGTGTGRTTAAGCTAAAATTTGCATATGGCATAAATCACTTTCACTTGTTATGATCAAAATGAAGCCATGGGTAGCCAGGCAGTGACTGATGATGAAGGAATGTGCTGGTCAAAGCTGGAAGCTGTAAAAATTTTCTACAGCGAGGCCACCATATTCGTCTACATTTCATTACATACTAAGCAGCCAGACACCATGGGTGCTCTTGCTTCTATAGGATAATTTAATTTCTTGTTTTGTCTAGATGCCAATACTTAAAACCTTGCTCATATCATAACCAAGAAATAATTCCAGATTTAATGTTACCAGACCCCGTGACCAGTAATACTGTAAAAGGTCTGAAAGGAAAACAATTATTTTACATTAACTGAAAAGGAAATATAGTGGTATCAAAATTCTTAATATTGTCATATTTCTTTGTCTTCTCTCTTTTCATGTATTTTTTTTTTTAACCATTAAAAAAATAAACCAGTCCTGCATATTTTCCACTACAGTAGCTTTCTTTGTGTGATTTGAATAAGCCATCTTCAGGAGCATGTCCCTGGTATAAGAATACAGTGGTATTGAGACACTGAGAAGTTTGCAGTGCATTGATAGGATGCCTGATATCCCTGTTCACTTAGGGGAAGGAGAACCTCAAACATAGTTACCGTGCCACTTCATCACACATAAGTCTCTGAGATATCACGTCAGCTTCCTTTTTTGGTTTCTTTCAATTTAAGCCAATCCGACTGCCTAAACTGAAAAACTACTGACACACAGGGCAGCCTAAAAATGCTGCAAAATCAAAGCATAGTTGTGGATTGCCAGGGAATGTATGGGAGAGGGTGCATGCCCACAATGACAAGATGGTATTTGGCAGCTGCTGCTTGGGAAAACTGCCCCAAAAACAGCCTCTATGAAAAAACTAACACATGACCCCTGGTGAGCACAAAATTATTCCCTACCTGAATTTTCACTTCCCATCAACTTCCCCTCCCATTTCTGCTTGACATATTCATAGCCACTGGAAGGATGAAACAGCTGCTTGAGAAACCCCTGCACCTATTGAAGGAGAGGATTCACCATTACGGTGGTTTGTTTTCCTTTTTTTTTTTTTTTTTGACAATCAACAAGGATAGTCAGGATATGCTTTTCATGCAAAAGTTTATCTTTTCCAATACATAAAATATTCTGGGGGGTTCTGCAATATTTGAATTTTCATAAACAAACCAACAAAATAAGGCAAAGGAAAAAAAAAAGGTGGCAATGGATTTTTTATTTGGGTTACTTTTTTTTGTCTTCTCACCGTATTATTTTTTCTAGAAATTTAGTAATGATCTGGTACCAGATTTATGTTTTTTTAAAATACTTGAACTAATTCAATGTACTTAACTAAAATATTCAACTAATGCTTTAAGTATTTTCTGTGAAAGAAATTGCTATTCTTACTATGTAGTATGTTGGATCCTTAAACAAATATATAGATTGCTTTAAATATTTTTAGGATTTGTCATATATGTGGAATTAACAGGAGTAGTGTTGTGTGGTGGACAATCAGATGTGCAGCTATTGCACAATGAATTTTGTGATCAAGCTGTGTGGGTCAATTTAGTGATTCAGATTTTTTCCAGTAGCACTGAAGTTGCACTAACAGAGGAAGAGTAGGAATCTTTTTTACTCTTGTAAGATCTGATTGATTATGTTTTTAAAAATCTAAAATGTTCTTAGTGGAACTTCACTAGAGGTTGTAATTATAATGACAAAGAATCCCTAGTAAAACCTTGTAAAATCTTCACCTTTTGAGAATGATGGACAGGAGGGAAAGCTCTGTTATTCTAGCTTTAATATTAGGACCTAATTTTTCCAGACTAACAAGAAAATTGATCTTATTTCTACTTTTTCTCTTGGATTGCTGACCTAGAATTGACTTTGTACTCCTCTGAAATTAGCACCAGATTACAGATCTCTGCATCTTTCTGTACTATTAAAGGAAAATGTTTTCAGGATTCCAGAAGTACCTGCTACCTAGTAAAATGGACAAACACCACCCAAAGTACAGACGGCCATCTGAATTTGTAACAATTAGTYCATATTTACCCTTATTTATCCTCATCATTTACACAGTGTAACACGAAGAGCTAATGAGAGCCAGACTTCTTAGATTAGTGTTGTTCAGTCTAGCACTTTCCCTTATTTTTATTGATAAAAACATCTGTACTTAAAAGTTTATTTTCCTGTTTTTTTTAAGACATTGTGGTTTGTTAGTTTGTATCTAAGTTTGGGTTTTGTTGCTTTAGTTCTTATCTAAATTTTAAAATTACTTTTATTTTCATATTAGTTTTCATAGTTCCCACATAAAATTGGATTATTATGACAATATTGTTTCAAATCCACTAAAAATTTTGGCCTCACAAGCCACTAATTACACAGAAAATTAATAATGAAATGCATGTCCCAATGTCTGTTCAAAAAGGCTGAAAATTTCTTTTTTTTTTTTAGAAAGAGTCAGAGTAAAAAGATCTGTAGRGTATATTTTAAATATGTCCAAAAAAAGACAAATTCTGTTAAGATTTATAAGTATTGAAACTGGATTTCCAATCAGAGTAATTGCTATTTGCTGTAAGAATATGGAAACATGCAAGAATTCTTGAAAGTATAAGCTATTTAAAAAAAAAA
>NW_026623464.1:781090-851744 GCF_030028575.1 Malurus melanocephalus | reverse complement strand
TTTTTTTTTTTTAAGCGTTCTAACAGTCAGCCATGTAGAAACATTTTTGTCTTTTTTTTTCAGATTTGCCTCTTCTGTTGATTCTGCACTGGGACAATGCTGGTACTTTAATCAGCTGATGAAGCTTAGTGTTAAACATCGATATGCACATGAGTACAGTGAATTAGATATTACTGACAGAGGTGGACCAGAAGCACTTCAAAATCATTCAAAGCAAACATCCACTGGCTGCCTACAGGAAAATAACCTCTTTGTCATGGGTGTGACAGAAAATAAACAGGTCTTATTGGATCCTTCCAAAAGATGGATTACTACTGGTGATATTCAGTCCACATTCATTAACTCCTCCATACCTGTGCACAAAAAGGAAAATAGAGATCAGACAGTGAAGCAGAAGAGCACTGAATCTTGTATTGATTACAGTGGGGAGAGCAAAGGCAACAATAACAGAWCAGGCCAGCTCACATTGCAGTCAGTGATAGTATCAAGTGATATGGGAGGAAATCTCCAGCACTTTGAGAATGATACAGAAAGGTAAAATGCATGTCAGGTTGCTTTCAAATAAATTATACAGAGATATGATAGGAGTGACGATTTCTAGTTTAAAACAGCCACAGAACTTGTAAGATAAGATTTTTAAACTTATTAGACAATGAAGAGTTGTATTAAGGTGTTGCACACTAGGCTTTTATATTAATAGATAAGAATCCTTTATGGTATTTTCCCAGTTGGTGTATTAAGATATAGACATTTATGAACTTCAAATAATGTTAAGATACCAAGTCAATGACACATACAGAGTTAGGAATGCAAATGCTGAATGTTCTGCAGAAACTTTGGAGGACATTAAATAGTAAGAGTAAGTGTAAGGGTTTTTTGCCAAATTATTAATTAAACATTCAAGATTCATCTGTGTCAACTTTTACAGTCACCACCATTTAGAAGAGGAAAAATTGCTTAAATCTACCATCTTACTCCTTTGATTTAGACCAGTCTCCTGCTGTTGTGATGGCTGAAGAGCTAATGGCCTGCCCTGCTTTTGGCACTCCTCCAACATGCCTTAACCTGCTTTTTAAAAGTAAAGGCAGGGCTGAGAGGCCAGTTCAACTTGTTCTGTGCCCCCCAAAATTTCTCCTGCATGAAACAGACTGGTTTATTACCTCCCTGAAATGTTTTTGCTTCTGATTTGTATGGTTTTGGATGTACAGTCAGGGAAAATGATTTTTTGCACTAAATCATCAAGAAAAATCATCAAGAATTGAGTAAAAATTTTATAAGACTTCAGTTTCAAAAACATGTCTTGAGAACACTATGAAAAGCAAGCATGGTGGGAGTGCTTCTTTGAGCTGTTTAGACATGGTAAATAGAAACATGGTAAATAGATGCTTAAGACCTGAATAATTTGTCATAAAATTTATTATTAAGGAGGATAATGCAATTTGTGCTCACGTCTCAACAAGCTGAAAGAAAGAATATAATTGTCTATTATAGAAGACGAATACATCAAAAATTTTTTTGAAATAGCTCATTTAGTTTTTAGCTAATTTGTTAAGTGAATTCTGTGTGTTTCTGGAGTTTTCTTAGGAATAAAATGCAAGCCAATTTTTGTATTTGTCTTGACCTCTGAAGTGTAGATAGTAAAGTCATAATGCAGAGCTGATGTTATACTTTTTATTGATCAGTATAAATGATCAACTAATTGATCATTAGTTGAACATGTATTTAGAAATCTGGATCACTGAACAGATCTCAATAGTCTGTAGATAGCACTTGTTAAAAAATGAGCAAATTAGAAAACTGACCAGTGGTCAGTGCCTTAAATTATCCCTCTTTAGTGCTTGCGCTTTGTTTCTTCAGGGGTGTTTTGTTTCTTTTTTTTTTAATGTTTTTTTTATATGGTCTGTGGAAACAAGTAGACCCCTCCAACAGTTTATTCAGTCATTCTTAAACAGTTTCTGCTCCTAGTCCTTCCTTTGAGGACTCTTCCTCTGCAGTGGTTATTCACAGAACATCTCAGTGGACATTAGTCCTTAATTTGGTTTCTGAAGTTATGTGGTGTGAACATCCTCCCATGTTTCTGAACATATATGTCATATCTGGGTTGTAATTTCTTGTTTAGTGGCAGAGCTTTTCATTTGTCTCAAAGCACAGTGCTGTGTTTGATGCAGTGCTAAGTTTGGCAGATATGATAATCCAGTTGTATTGGTGAGGCTCTGTGAGTCATAAAGGTATTTATTTCTCCATGAGGCTACACATGGCAGCATCTTTGATCCAGTCCTTCTGGCGGCAGTACCGTGCTCGGAGGAGAAATGACAATAACAGCACAGAGACTCATCACTTTACAGAACCTTTGAGACAAAAACATGAAGCTGCCACAGTAATCCAGGTTGGTTTTCTTTACTTATTTTKTAAGTCTACCAAGAAAATAATCTTACTAATTTTGTGTACTTGTCATCTTCTATGTATTTTTGCTTATTATTTTATTAATAGTTTCTTAATTAAACATTTTTGTTCTGTTTAATCAGCATAAGCTTGATATTTCTAAAAGAGATACCTCTTTACAAAAAGTTTTATAGAAACATAAAAGTATTTACTTTTTTTTCACCAAGTATTTCTCTGAATTATTCTTACTTGATTTAACTCTAATATGACTAAGAGATACTGTGCCTGTGTTCTTGCTGCGGTATGTCTGTGCTATGAAACTGATACTCTAATTAGTGTAACCAATATGTCATGTCTGATATCTGTGTGGCTAACTAATCTTCCTGTCTCTTTTACCTATTCATTTTTCCTTCTCTTCACATTTCCAATACCCAGGATTGCTTTATCTATATTGTTCTTGGGAATGGACCATGGCCTAGGCTGTCCTATGGTAGATACTGAGCTAATAACAGAATGGATAACTGTGTGCAAGATTTGAAGTCGATACCTTGACTCTATTTCGTTTGGTAACCAGATATAGTATTTACCTGCCAAGTTGCCACAGTTCATGGTGGTTTTTTTCTACATTTTGAAGCAAATCAACCCTGTTGATTTCATATTTCAAGTTAACTTGGAAACATTCCATAGTGTAAGTCTTATATAAAAATTTCAAAAGTGACAAAGTGATTTCAAGGCAAACATTTGTTATTGGAGTATAATACATAGCTAGCGTATTAGCAATTATTTCCTTAAACTTATATAATCCATTTTGAACTTACTAATGTATTTGACCTCTACTACATATTGAAGTGATGAGTTTAACAAATTTATATAGTGATTAATATGTGCTTCCTTTCATTTGTTTTAAATGTGATAATTCCCAAAGTGAATATGAAAATAAAAGTCTTTTAGTATTTATCTTCTGTGCATATTACAGATTTTCAGATCTCTCATACATCCATCATTACAACCAATTTTTGTAAATAAAAGTTTSTTTGGTCTCTTTTCTCATTACTCTGTAATTCTTTATATCTTTTTGTCCCTCTCTGAACMTTTGCTACAGTTAGCAAAGTTATAGAATGAGTTTGTACAGAGAAAAAAAATTATCTTGTTTCTTAAAAACTAGCATGTAATTTTTTTTTTATCATGGTTAAGCCCTGATGTGGTGCTTTTATGGATCTGTGTTAGCAGCTGCCTTACATTTTAGCCTTCTGCATATATCATTAGGATTGCTTTTCTCCTTTGAATCTGTAAAAACTAATTGCCTTTGTGGAATGAAATGTATTTGTCATTCGGTCACTCAGTAATATAAGGATATTTTATCTGGATGATTATGAGGGCTTGTAGGAAAATAAAAACAATGAAATTACAAGAAAGCACTTCTAAAACATTTAATCATTTTATAGTAATCAGGAATTATGTGTGTAAAATAGAAACATTTTCAATAATTTATATGGTTAGATAATTTTTTTCTAAAAATTAATAATCTGAATATTAAACCAGAATATGAGATTTACCCCTCCTATTTTAATGCTGTCATTGCAAAGCCATTAAAGGAGTACAAAACCACTTATTTCATGACAGTGACAATTTTTACATGTTTTTTTAACCTCTTTGGGTCATCTCGAATTCTGATGATGTCAAATACTGACTTGGAGAAAAATTGCTGTTGTGAATGTAGTTTTCTTAATTCCATCTATCTCATTTAGGTCTCTGAAGTGTTTTTTCTGGATACAATTCAATGCTTGGCATGTGTTCCTAACACCCTTCCTTGTTTTCTAGCACTTTAATTTATAATGTTCTCCTTTTTCTTAGCGATGATTATGCTTGCTGGTAATATTTCTTTTTACATCAAGATCTTAGACAATTAAGAAAGAGTAACTGACCTAGGTCAATTACATGAGATGTCTCCAAGCATTGCTACTTCTTAACTATAAGACATTTAGTATAACTGTATCTTTATTTTCAATAATTTGAAAGTTGACACTTGGGTTTTCCTTATGTAGCCTTTCCTTTCAGTTTATAATAGTCCCTGAAGGAATTGTCAAATAATTAATTAGTTGACCCAGGTTTGTAGTTGAGGGAGTTGCAGGATTCCTTTCTGCTTACTTGTGGAGAGCCTCTTGAGTACTCTAAGCCTTAGACATATGCTGGCATTTAATTTATCTTGTAGTTTTAAATGTCACATAAAGTTCAAAAAGCAGATCATCGAGCTATTAAACAAAGGCCCAAGATGTTTTATCTTCCTAATGGGATAACATAGAGAATCTGGATTTCAGTTTGATCTATGGCTATGTATAACATGCTTTAAATTTTTTGTTTAGGCATTTTGGAAGGGTTTTCTTTTGCGAAAGAAACTGGCCATTGCTCTTGCAGATGTTAAAAGTGATGAAGTGGAGGATGAATATGAAGAAATAAATGTGGATGCTTTCATGTTTTCTGAAGTAAGCACAGTAATTTGCATAAAATCTTCACTTTTTTAAGCAAACATGTTGGTGTTGGAAATAAAAGAAAGTGCTACCAAGGCTAGAATTAACATGTTGAATGTCCAGAAGTAAAGAAGAATTTATTATAGTTGATTTAAATGTATCTGTCTTGGATTAATTGCTTCCTGCTCTTTGATATGCTCTCGTAGTTACTGTGCTATTAATGTCACACCTGCAGAACCCCATCTATTTTTACAGCTAAAGCGCAATCAAATGAGAATAAGGAAACAGTTCCTTTTGTTTCAAAATTTTTGTCCTTTTAGTATTTTAGCAACAAATTATAGTGTCAGTAATATTTTAATGTGTATTTTGTTAATTTTCATGATATAATGAGAACAATATAGAAAATACTGCAACATTGAATGTCAGTTATATTCCAGTAAAAAGAACACATCTCCAAAACAAGAGCTGAAGCAGGCTTATTATCTTATAAGTAGTRTGCTAAAAAGATTGCAAGTCTAAATACAGTAGTCAATTTTGAAGAGAAGTACAGTTAAATCAGAGGGAAAATCCCAAACCCCACACTCTGTTATGCACAATAACCAGAAATTATTACTAGTTATTTTACAAGTTACATAGAGTTCAAGATGCTCTTTCAGTTTTAAAAGSATTGAATTGGGTCATTCTAAGGAAAAAAAGTAGGCTTCAGAGGAATGTGAGGAATGACATTGCATTCAAAACTGAATTTAGCTATACTTAGGTAAAAAATGAAAACATCTAAGGGATCAATATTGCCATTCAGTAAACAAGAAAAAAATCTTTAAAGACATTTTATCTTTTTGGCCTCAAATGACAGCCTCCATGGGAAGTACTAGACACAGTGTGCATAGTAAGTAGTAAGGCAGCTGTTGATGACTTACCTATGTRTTTGTCTGGAGAATTGCTTTCTCTTATTTTTCACATTCATTGGCCACCTTTAATTTTTTTTAATGCTTTCAGGTAAAGCAAAGAAAACTGATAGCAATGTGGCCATTGGAGACCTAAGAGGATATGACTAAGATTTTTTTTCATGAACCCTTCTCTCTGAATGTGCTTATTCAGCTGCTGTGTCTTTGCAAGAGCCATTTATCAATGTTCCACTGTAATTTTGCAAAGGAGATTGATGCAATAGCCCTGCTACTGGCAGGACTAGGTCCCATTTATAATCAGATGTTTGTACAGATCATAGAGAGTTATGAAACCAAGTATGTTGTTGGCTGGTGCAGTGCCAACAGTTGTTTGGTCTTTGGTCATCTGATATCAGCCTTCTTTTGCCACCTCCTCCCCATAGAAAATAGCTGGGCTTTCTATGAAATTATTACCAATGAGTTGATGACTTAGGGTAATTTTGTTTTTTTCTTCTCCTTTTCAGCAGCTATTTTAAGGTACACTTTCAGAATTACTTCTTCATTTAGGAGCATGCAAAAGCTTTGAGGCAGAAGTCTCAAGAATCATTTGGTAGATGGGAAATGTGTGTGTGTAAACATAGAGATCTGGCTTAAATTTTAGGATTTTTTCATTTTAATTTGAAATACATATACAAAACTGTTTCATTAGTTGATGTTCTCTGATCCCTGGCTTCTTTCTAAAATAATAAAAAGCAGAACATTGAAGGTTTTATTTCTTCACACAGGAAGGAAGTATCTGTTCATATATTAAAGAAGGAAAATATCCTGTTTTGAATTACTCAGCCAGTAGGACAATCTTACATACTGTAATTCAGTTGAGCCATTCTTGTTTCTTTCTGTCTGGCCCAAATAACCCTGTCATGTTTGGTTTTTGGGTTCTTTTAATTGCTTAACTRAAAACTACATAGACAATTTTGTTCCATCTGTCTGTCAACAAAACAATTTGGGCAAGTGTTCCTGAGGCCAGGGAGAAAAGGAAGGGGTGGAGAAGGGAGGAAAAATCATCCCAGCTCATTTCAAAGGGATTTGTACTGTATCACCCCCTGGTGTTGCCATTTCTTTTTGCTTAACCTGAATTTTTATTGTGTTTATCAGAATGAAATAAAACATGGGTTTAGGGAGAAATTTTTGGGAAGTGTTTGGATTCAGATGCTTACAGGTGAACCACAAGCTGATTTTTTAATTCGCATAGCAGGCTCAAARGCTGAACTGGTGTCAGATAAGTTGCTTCTTGTGATGAAAAATATAACAACATCTCTTTTCTACAGACCCCTGTATATGATACATTTACAATGTGAAGGATATTATTATTTATCCAGTGAGTGGATATTTCAATGTTCAACATTGATGACTGTAACTAGAATTATACCCTGCAATATTTGTCATGTTTTTTTTTTTCTTTTGTTAAAATGTGTGTCTTGTCTGTGCTGAAGAGTTTGATTGTAAGAAATGTTTGGTGTAACTGGGCATACATTCTGCTCTGTTTAGCACAGACTAGCTACTCAGTACTAGATTGGTTTCCATGTGTCTGTAGCTGTTTCATTCGTTGCAGTTGGGTAATAYCAAATCATGTGGACTTCCTGCTTCTGGAGAAACAAGCAGCAGGAACTTGGAACAGTCTGTTCTTCCTGTTCCTTCCTTTCTGGTCTCAATGTTTTACGGCAAAGTGCTGAAGCAGAGCCAAATAATGACACATGTCATCAGTGGCTATATGTTGTGTCTCAAGCAAGTGTGTAGGGAGGAGTACATATTGGTAGGCTGAGAGATCCCATATGCTAGGGTTTGAAGGAAGACAAAAATATTTGGACACCATTTTGTACTGCGGATTTCACTGTTGTATAGGGAGAGGGAAGGGCAGGAAACCCTTTCCTTACTGCAAACTGATAAAAATGTATTAAATCTTTTCTAAATGCTTTTTGAATAGTTCACTATTTTGTGTTGTGGTCATTGCTTAGGTTTTTCTTATACTGTTATGTAGACTTCAGTCACAATGATTTAATTCTCTATTATCTAACATTCTACAAAATCACTATAATGCAAACACCTATTTTAGCCATTTGTAAATACCACAGTGCAATAAGTCATTAGTCTTCATGAAAAAAGTGTTTAGTATCTTTATCATAAACTCAGTGTACCCAGTGCTCCTTAGAAAGTGAGGCTGTGAAACAGCATGGGGGAATTCTAGTCTTTGACACAAAGATCTTCACTTCATTTATGCCCACTGAATAATAGTATATTTTTAGTGTAAGTTTAATTCCATGTCATGTGAAAAATGGATTGCATATGATCAGGCTAGAGCAAAGGTCTTTATCTTTCTAACAATACCTGAACCGTTGCTGATACCTTCTTGTATTCATATCAGCTCCCCTACATTGCCAAAGACATGTAGTGTTTTGTGTCTGTGTGATTGTACAATGTCAAACAGGCTGTCCCACATGACATGAAAGATCTGGCCAACAGATGTTTCAGAAAGTATGAGCCTCGTATTTAGTGATATCTTCATGTCTTTCATGTGGACTTTGGAGAATTCCAGCCTACATGCTCCAAAAGGCTGATCTTAAGGCAACCTTTCATCAGCAGTCGATACATGTAGCAAATGGTGTACGAGGCAGAGCTCACTTTACCTCTGGTGGATGAAATCTGACAGCACATTTGCCTGACACAGCTCTTACTTTCTGTACCATCTAAATATCAGTATTGTTTTCTTGGTGTAAATATGATGTGAGCCAAATGCAATATGCCTAAACTTGCCAAAGTGTCAGAAAGCTGAACTGAATATGATGAGTTTTTAGATTATTCTTTACCATGAGAAATGGCCACTGAATAAATTACTATTTTCCTATACTGAATAAACATATGGACACATCTTATTCTCATCAAGAGAAGTATCAGTATTGATGATTATTGATGAAGTAAGCACTAAATTTTAAAAACTTCATTTTTTTAATTTAATTTAAATCACTCTTGTCATACTTTTTCAAAAAGAATGTCACTTTGTTGCAATCAAGTTAAAAAGAAATCCATCGCTGCTTTGTTCATCAAAGGAGATAACAACACTGTTGCACTGAGACAATGTTATTCTTTTTCTGAGCTTGAACATGCAGATTTTAAAAATACCAGTCATTTTGACAGCTTTTGAAATTATTGTCCAGGAGTTTCCTTCTCTTTTTTTTTTTTTTTTTTTTTTTTTTTTTCCTTATCCACACTCAGACGCATAGCCATTCCTAATTTTTTACTTCTCTTCCAAAAGAGGTAGGTGGCAGTTTTCTTTTTCTTTTTTCCCACTTTTTCTTTTCTAAGGGATAGGAAGAATAAGAATTAGCTCATGTGCTAACTCTTAATAAGTAAACAGTAATTAGAACAACAATTTTTTTGTGTCTCGTATCTTCAGTATTCTTATCACACGTCTAAACTAGACCCATATGATGTGTTTTGTTTTCTTTTCTGATAATCCTTCATAATGTGGTTTGTCTCASACTGGGAGCTCATGATTGTGAGCTTGTGACAATGATTGCTGTTCCCTGACTAGGCCCAGGAAATACGCATAGCCTGTGGATTAGAAGGTCCCCATAACATTTCTCATATCTTGACACTCTTATGCATGTCTAGCTCCTGCAATTGCTTATAAATGTCAGGTCAGCATCCAGCTTTTCTGTATTATATGCTGCAAAGAATGTGATCCTTTTCTCATCAAATTTCACTGAAGTTATAGTGTTGTAGAAAAGCAAAAAAGTGTTCTGTTGAAATTTCATTAGATCTATCCCCTTCTTTTAAAAAGGAGGAAAAACCTCTCACCTAAGYAATATATCGGGGGATGAATCTTTTTTTCATGAATGTTTATCACTAATCTCTTAATATGTTCCTGTTGCTTCAGCTGCTGTGTTAGTGAATTACATGTTATTTGTAGTCTGWGGCATCAGCAGATGCACAAAACTTCTGCCTCTTTCAGCACTGCTGTTTACCTTGTTTTCTAGCTGGCTCATATTCTGGTCTTAGAAGTGGGTTGTTGCAGTCAGTACCTGAAAAAATAAACACAACCACAGCTACTAAAGGCTGTCACTAATGCTCCAGTTTCACAGCTCATGCAGAGCATGCTCTGATTGCTTTCTGGCCTTCCACCATGAGATCTTCCTGCCACCTGAAATGCTGCTATTTTTTAATAACCTGTCTTCATGGCTTGTCTCTATCCAGTTCTTGGTTAAATAGCCAAATTCAAATAAATAACTTCCCAAAGGAAAGCCTACTAGTGATACATGGCCCTAACAGGCATAATTTGGAACCTATACATGGCAGATGGTGTAGTGTTTTTCTAAATTACATTTAGCTTCTATGACATATCGAAGTACAGTGATATCATTAATTATGCTTCATAGTCTTATTTCTCTAAAGACAAAGTCAAGCATCAAAATTGAACAAGCAAGGCAAATAATGGAAAAATGTATTGAAGTGAAAAAAACCTTTAGTTCTTTGATATTTCTACTCACTACGTTAGCCTCAAAGGAAACTGTTCCAAGCCAAAAGCATCATTATGAATGGAAGCAATAATGCAGTCATAAGTTCTCAATGAATACATCAGATTCTGGAGTCTCTTGAAAGCTGAGCTAAGGCTCTCTAATCATTGAATATGTCTTCCCTTAGTTCTTTATTTTTTGTGTAATCTTGAAACTGGTGTTTTGATATAGATATTGGTTGTGTTTAAAATAGCTAGTTAAATGTCTAATATTTAGCATGTCCAGATACATTGATTTCCATTTTAAAAGATTTTTTTGTAGTCCCTGTTCACAGATTTCAAGAGCTAACCTATTTGATTTGTCTGTGCTCTGTGAGAAGAAGCCATTGATGCAGTGAATTGTTATTGAGTTAAATTGCAGTTCTTATGGAGGAACCAAAGAGGAAAGTGAGATGTCTGTTTCTGTGATCCTTCACACTTTAATTTCTACGTGTCTCATTGCCTGGAGCTTTTAATCCTTTTGGTTTAGAATAAAGCAGATGTTATCTGGCACAGTTTTAACTCCCCTGAACATATGCAAGTCTAAAAGAACAGATAGGATGCATCCAAGGGGATGCCTCTTGCTTCAGCTTCTGAAACTCTTGAACTTTCCAAACAGTATCATTAAATGTTCCAAAAGATTTCAGGTGTTGAGGATACAGATACAAATGAACAAATTTCAACTTGCCGATCATTTGTGGATAATTTATTTTAAATAGAAGAGACAGTGCTAGAGACATATAAGGAGGACAGTATAAGGCTGAGAGATGATTTAGACATACTTCTTTAGAATTAAGCATTTTGTAGTATAATTAGAGGTTTRTTAACATAAATTTAAAAACAAAAAAGTTTATAACTTAGCTGTTCTTTGCTCTTTAGCTTCCAAATCCTTTTTTGCTCTTGTTTCTAAAATAGGGACTTTTAAGCAAAAAGGAAAAGTCTTGAAATTGAATCAAATCCCTCATGTGACCTGAACTTTGAAGCATGTTAAAGGTTAAGTGACTATAAACTTGTGACTAGTCTATTTTTTATTGCCCTATGCTTCTGTGACTTTCCTTCTTTAGACAAAATTGCAGGATGAAGCACAGCTTTTTTTTTGATTGTGTTTTAGTATTCATTATCTAAGCTTAATAGAATATTTTGGGTTATGATCCTTCAAAATGGTGTATTTGTTGAATGCACAGKATTTAAGATGTTGGGTTGAGAGGTTCTGTGGCTATTTTGGTTTTTCAATTCATTACTTTTTGAAAGTTTTGTTTCTTTGTTTTCGTGGCAGTAGAAAAATTTGGGAAAAGGTTTATAGAGACATAACAGCAAAAATTTGTGTCATGAGTCAAAGTCAGAGAGGGGAAGTTCTGAAGGTTCTTTTAATTTTAATGGGGAAAGACCAAATCTGGGGTCTTAGAACCATTTTGAGGGGTGGCCGAAGGTTCCAGGAGCTTGATGTTTATTGAGGTAGGTGAGGGTTTACATTTCAAAATGTTTTAGAAGCATTTATTTCTTATGCTCACTTGAACCCTGCCTAACCTCTGAATTTGAGGTTACTATTTACCTATCTGTATTTTTTATTCCTATATTCAAAGAAAGGACACAGAGCGTCTTTTGAACACTTTCAGGCTTAAGACAAAAAAGCATTTTTGGAAACGTTCAGGTCACACAGGTCATGAATGACTGATACGAACTACAATAAAATTTAGATTTTTGGAGAATTTATTATGTATGTGGACATTCAACATTTTTTTGAGCAATAACTTTTGTGGTCCTTGAAATTTTCATTGTTTATTTAATTCTCCACAATACATTCTTTTCATAATGTAATTCATATTTTTGTAGAGCAAACACAGAGGTACCTGTATTAAGTATGAATATATATACATGCATTGGAATTTTAGAGAACAGCCAGTTTCCTCAGCTTATTAAACAGTTAGGAAAAATTACGTTTGCAAAAGATATTCCACAATAAAATTGTCTTAAATGTTTTAATTAACAGAATGTGATTTTTCCCAGTAATCAGCAATATATCCTTCTTAGAAATGGGCAACTACCCTTGTCTTCTAATTTTCCTACAAGAATGTCCTCTAATAATTAACCAGTTTTTGTAAGTCTATAAAATCTCTTGGGGTCAATTAATCATCAAAATGTTTATTTGGAATTTGTGTGATACTCTCTACTTTTTTTTTTTGGCTTGAAACTTTGTTTGGTTTTAGCAGTCATAAGAATGCAGCTGTATCCAGATTTCTTTTCTAATGTATATATATTGTCTTATATAAAGACAGGGTTGAAAAAGAAGCATTGCCAAAGGTTAAAATAACCTTTATTAGGGTGCTAACCTATATATCTTCAGCACATAAAATATGTGAAAAATACTGGAACACGAACTCAGAGAAAAGGACTATTTTTCCTACTGCTTGCTGTTCAGAAATATATTTTATGTAAAATGTATATCCACTAAGCTATCTAATTAAAAAGATTATATCTTTTTTTAAAAATAATATTGTTCAATGCATTTACATATAGATTAAAAATGGCAGAGTTTAGACTGATTTTTTGTAGTACTGGAAGTGGAATAATAATGCAGCTAATAGAAGATTCATTTAAGGATGTTTGTATGTGAAATTTTCTTAGCTTGGAAGTTATTTTTAAAGACTGAGTCAAAACTGATGTTCAACTTCCTAACGTTGAGCTAAGCTTTACACATGAACTTGAGTTTCATAGAATAGCTAGTCTGTGGAGTAATCTGATTCCTCAAAGGACTGGATGAAAGAAAAGGCTAAATACACAAATATATTGAGATCTTTAATTTCAAAGGAAGTTTTCAATCACAGTCTATCAACAATATACAAAAGAACGTAGAAAAGTAATCTGGTTCTTCTATAGGTTTCAGCTATACGAGCTAAAAATTTGTGATTTCTTAAGAAATCTGCTAAAATTTATTGAGGATCTTAGAGAACAAATTCCCATCAAATACTCAGGATTTGGCAGACATGAATTTTAGTTTAAAAAGAAGTGAAATATGTTGTCCTGGACTAGCATGATATTTAGATAAAATATCCTTCAGAGTGAAATATGTTTGCCAGGAACAGAGAGAGAAAGTTACAGCTTTCTGCCAGATGACAGACAGTTCAGTGGGCTGGCTGTGAGTATCCAGAGGGTTAACATTCAGCATATTATCCTTCTGCCTCACCATGCCCCCTCTCAGTGTAAGCAGGTATTTAACCTATAGGAAAAGTACTTCTTCATGTGGAATACATTGCCCCAAAAGAATTGTTGTCAGCTTATTTGAAATAGTCATAGAATGATGTTGAAGGTTCTGCTTTTSATTTGCCTATGTTCTTAACTTTTTTATCGTCTTTCAGTGAACTAGAMTTTAACTGCACTATTCAAATGTACTCACTAAAAACTAGAAATCAATGTTATGAACAGCCTGAAGAACTGTATTCAAATTTGTATTCTATAGAGAAGACTAATGGAAAGTTTCATTTGGATTTGTTTATTTACTCTAATTACGTAGTATTCTTATTGAAAACAAATTTGGATTTGGAGAGACAGATACTTTGTAAAATCTGGTTGGAAAAGGATCATTCTTGCTAAGGATGACACTAATGGCCTGCCTCACAGAGGGGAGCAGAAGTACAGAAAAATGTGTTGGATAAAACCAGGCAGGTGAACTGGATGAAGGGTGAATCTTTTCTTAAATGCAGAGAGCTCCGCATATTGTTTCTGTGAAATTGTAATGTGGAAATACTGTTTCTAATAGAAGATCCTTCTTTCCCTGCCATTCTTCCTTTTATGTTGTAATGATCAGGAGCCACTCATTACTCTGAGTTCACAGCATGATTTGGATGTTAGTTTTCTTCTGCTTGTCTATATTATTTTAGATAATTTACTTGTTTTTATCTTAAAATACCATATAAATAAATGCACTGCATAAATATCAATAAATTATTTTTTTCTGACTAATCCATTACTGTCCTGGAAATCGTGAATGAGTCAATGAGGAAAATAGAGAAGTAATGAAAGATGTATAAAAAGTTAGTTTTCCCTAATTTTCAAAAATAGTTTCACAGTTTCCTTAGGTGATTCTGAAGCCCACCATGTTTGAAAACCTGGTGTAGCTTCAGTTCCCRTGGTATCCAACATTATTCCTTTTTGAAATTAATCTACAATGCTTCAGCAATTATATTCTATGAGTGGTGTACATGACTTGCATTCTTTCTGGTTTGACATAGAGATGGTATGGCAAACATGCTAGATACTTATATTTGTCATTAGAAATTAGAATGGTGTTTTAAGATGAGGAGTATTTCCCTAGATTTTAACAGAAAGTCCTTAAACCACCAGTTTCCAAGGCCTGAAAGAATAAACTAAAGGGAAGATTGTCCTTATCATGTCCAGTGTTTTTCATCCTTTCAATAAGCAGCTGCTGCTGAACCCTTCTGGAAGCAGAGTACTGATGTAGATGGATACTGGTCTGAGCAAAGCAGGGTTCCTAGATGTCAAACACCAGCCTTTCTTTTCAGTCTGTATTGTTAATGCCTTTTTGCATCCTCTGCTTCAAACCATTACAATTTCAGGAATTGGTTTGGTTTCTATTATACTCTTGTGATCTTCCTTGATCTCAGAGAGATGAAAGGCAATATGTGATGGCATTATTCACAGTTTGGACAGTTACTTGTAGAAGTGCTTCAAAGCTGAGTGTAGGTTTGACACTGTCCTGAGAACTATTTTTTGTTTGTGGTATAGATATGACTCATAACAACCCTAATTGCATGTTTAATCGTGATATATTATAAAAGATTATTTAGCTCCAGAATGTGATCCAGAGCATATAAAAATTAGGATTAGATTGTGTAAATAATGTTTGCATTAAAAGTCKACTTTTCATCAGCTTATTCAGACCCAATTAAAGTTAGCAGAACCATTCTCACTCATTTTGTTGCATGTAGGATTGAATGCTGTTTCTGAGACTACAGAAGTTTAATGCTTCATATAAATAGTTATAACATTTTGCAAAAGAAGCAATAGCACGAATGCTTAAAAAAGCATCAGTAACAAAATGAAAAAGACTATATATAATATGCCACAAAAAAAATATCCCCAAGACTCCAGAGTTTATTAATGAGCAGAAAAATCAAAGGAGGTACCCTCTAGGAGTAGTCTCTCAAAAGATAAAAAATGCTTTGTGAATTAGTTTAAAAACTTTTGGATCCTAATGGATAAATGGAAACAGCTAATGACATGAAAATTTTATTATTAAAATTCAGAAAGAAAACCCCAACCCCAAACAGGTTCACACCTCCTTCTTCTTGAAGAGTGATAGCATGGATAATTGTATTGTGTTTAAAAACCTAAAAATTTGTTTCAAGCAAGTTAACAAAAAAATAGTGTAAATAAAAAAGTCTATGTATATTTTGTGTGCTTGTGAAACTTGAAACTTAGAGTAATTAATATGATCTTTTTGAAACTAACACTGAAAATAAAGTATGGAGAATAAAAAAGCATAAAAGATATCTTCAAGATAAACTAATGTGTTAAATCAACTGTATGTGATTTTCACATATGTGTAAAGCCAAACTGTATACTCCAGTATTTCGGGAATTCCTTTATTTGGCTTCAGAAATAGATATAAATATAGTATGCCTGTAGCTGCTTATGTAGACCTGTTTATGTATACAATCAAAAACTGTCATTTTATTTGCTTTGTAATTAATCCCATTGGGGATTTTTTTGTTCATCTTGTTTTTTTCTCTAGGTAAACGGTATCAGTACAAACAGATCTAGTTTTTAGCCTTCAGTGCTGGTAAATCTGTCATAAACTTTTCTTTAGGACTGTTTATAGGGAAGGTATGGACAGAAGTTTCTTGAGCTTAGTGATGTGAAAATGTCCAGGGGAAACATAGTGGAAGGATGTATTTGAAAATCAATTGCATGTTTATTTTTGTGGAGAAAGCAAACATCAGTGTGGTATATTTTTATAATATGCTGTGCATTCAGAGGAGTACCAGATGTGCTTAATGATAAATCAGTTATCTTTGTTTTATTGTCTTGCATATTTTTACCTTTGATTCATACTTTGATATTTTTACTGATATTTCTTTTCAACATTTAGGGCATTGAAGTACATTTTGCAGGCTACAAAAAAAAAATACACTAGTAATATTAAGTTAATTAAGGGCAAACACTGGGCTAGGAAAATATTAATCAGAAATGTTTCAACATAGATATTAAKAGAAAAGAACCTTAATTGGGCTGTGGTACAACTATAAAGCAAAATATTTAAATCAGTATACTGTTAGGTGATTTTTGTTCCAAAAAATTGGCTACAGCTTTAGAGTGTTATTTCTCATCAGGATTTTTATTTTTGTTTGTCTCTCTGTTTGCTTGTTGAATGGTTTTTTTTTTTTGTGTGTGTGATGTTTTTTCTGTTTATTTGGTTTGGTTTGGTTTTAGTTTTGGGAGTTTTTTGGTTGGTTGGATTTTGGTCTTTTTTCTGTTACATATTATTTCATCAGAGAGGTAAAAAAATTCAGATAAGTATCATGAAGCTTGGCCTGAAATCTGACATTAGAGCTTGGATAATATTCACTGCTACTGTAAGACATTTAAGTATTCAGGTAAATAATGGATACATCTTTGTACATACCTATTAAATTGATTGACATTTAAAATGTACAAGAAGTGGAAGTCGACCTCTCTCCCACCTATATTGATTCTTTTGCAAATAGAGGAGGAAACAATTATTTCCAAAWTTTTTTATTTTCATACACCTGTATATACCAACACTGTTGACTGGATTGTATGCCCAAACTTGGAAAATAAGTGAAAAATTCTCATCTGAAAAGCTAAAAATATTATTTGCATAGTGCAATTGAGAAGTAAAATTAAATACAAGCAGGAATAATATCTATTTTTACTGAAAGTTTTCAGTCAGATGTTGTACCATTTTCATAGCTTTTCTTTTTCATTTTGCCCATAGCCCCAAAGCAATTGTAAAATTCAAGGTGTTGTGCCTTTGTCTGTGCTGAGATACTAATTTGTCAGTCTTCTAGCTTCAAATTATAGCAATTTCACATATTTAATTGATCACTCTAGGGATTTGACTTCTGGAATGGATTTTTTTTTAAAGGAAAATTGTGTGAATCAATCCCTCAGGGGTTATCAGCATAAGAGTAATCACATCACTGAAGAGAGGTAAATTAGTGGGTTGTAGATAACTATGAAAGTTAAAGAATGTGATACATTTTATTTGTCGCATGCCTCTGCAGTTTCTTTACACAGATTTTTTAACATAACTGAGACAGGAGGAATGATAAAATGGATAATGTTATATATTTATCATGGATTGAAATGCTGAGAAAGGGAAGAGTGGTAAAGAGACATTATCTGTTAATAATGAAGGCACAGAGTTTTTCCAGATTTATTAAATAAAGGAATGAAACCCAAAACATACTGTAATCAAATAACAGGGAAGTCCAGAAGCATAGAATCAATCAGATGTAAGAATTCATCCCTTTTAAGACATGAAAATAAAATAAAAAATTATTATTTTTCAAAGCTTGGTCAGATTGGAAGCAGAAAGAGTGGCCTTACAGCCACCAAATTGTGTGACCACACCTAAAGTAACCTGAAGTTACGAAAGTGCTTGGAATATGATTATTTTGTCTCTTGGAATTTCAAAGGGCTTGACAGATCTTCTTGTTCACCAATCTAAGACCATACAAAGTCTTGTTTACATAAACTACACAGTAAGGTAACCAAACTTAGGTTAATTTCTCAGGGTCAGAAATCAGAACAATCTGAAATATTTTATGAATGAGAGAAAGCTAGTCCAGTTTTATAAATCAGACATTTTCAAAGGAATGAACCCCAGGCTCTGTGCTATTGAAGAAAGAAGAACCTGAATTACTGAGCCCTGTAAGTCAAGCCAAATTCTCCAGCAGTATTTACTTAYGGCGTGGGTGTGATTTGCTTCTCTCACTTATCAGAATATATTGAAAGAACATGTGGTAAAAAGCATCAAGGACCTATAAGAAAAACAAGTCACTTATAGGTTTGGTTTGAAACAAAGTCTAGATTTTGTTTTTATGAAAGAAAACTGAATTCTGACTAAAAGTGCTAGAGACACCAGTCAACAACTAATTCTGTTGCCCTTCTTCATTCCAAACATGATTTTAGTTTCCCATTTATTCCATTACATCAAAAATAAAAATGCTTAATTGAAGCAATAAATRCATATAATTTACTTTTTAAACCCCAAATTTTAATGAAAATTACTTACCAATTCAGTTCAACAAAAGCAAGTTTGACAGAATTAGGCACCTCTACATCTGGACATAAACCACCCAATTAGTCAAAAACAGCACACAAAGCTTTTCATGTACCTTATGCCTTTAAGTATTGCAGGTCTATATTTTTTCAGTGTTTGGCGGTATTTAATAATAATAGCTTGGGTTTACTATCAATGTTGGAATARCATTACAGGAATTTGCGAAGGAGGGGATGCATCTTTTTTACATAACAAAACCAAAATCCAAAAAGGACTCCCACAACCCACAAATACTGTTGATCTGACTTGTTTAAAATAAAACATATAGCACACCATCTACAAAGGTGCTTTGAGTGTGATTGCTCTGCAGGTGGCAGTTCTAATATACAACTTGAAAACATGTACAAAGTATGGAAGACAATTTAAGAGAGACTTTGCAAAAGTTATCAAAACGAAACTGATTTTATCAGTGCACTATTTGACTTTTCTCATTCATGCAGGCTGCATTAGAGGAGGAATGGCTAACTCTAGATTCCACCCGTTTCCCTTCAAAAACACTCCTGCTCTCAAACCAGCTGCACTGGCCAAAGGTAACGTCACAGAAACAACATAGTCTTCAGTCTTTATTAATTCCTTAAGGATATGCTATTCTGGGGTGATTAATATGACAATTTAGTGACTTAAAAACACAATAACTTTTAGAAGTCTCAGACTTCCTCCTCATCTCCAGATGCAATTTTTCTTTTAGATTTTCTTTCATTTGCTTTATTTTTTCTTTATTTTGGATTTATTTCAACACTTTACTTCACAGTAGCAGAAAAAAAGATGATATTCTTCATCTGCGCATTTGGCAATGGATTAAAAATTGCTAGTTGACAAGCTACTTAAAAAATACTAAGATCTGCATTATATGACAACAGCTGAATATTTTCAGAACAGCTAAAGGTCATTGATGTGTAATGTCTGCTAGATATTTTATAAATTTTGAAGTTTGGGCTTTTTGTTTTTGTAGGGTTTTCTATTCTTATTACAAGCATAATATTACTAGTGTTTTGTTTCCTATAATTAAGAGAAAGGAGTCTTATACATGTATAATTTATTATGGGGCATGTTAAGTGTAGCTCAAGTCACCTTTTTGTCCTATTTAGTTAGTTGAAAATAAGGTCTGTAATGGGCATATCACATTAAGAATCCCTTTGGTTATAAACTCTGCAAACCCTGGTGCAGGTTTTCCTGCACATTTTAAACTCAAACTTAAGAGCGACAATCAGCTGCATTCCTTTTCTTTCTCTGAGAAGTTTTCCAGGCCTTCAGATTCCAATGAACTTTCAAATAGTTCACCATTGTCACCACAAGAACTTTGGCAGTGTGCTAACAGACCACATTCATACTCAGCAGAAAATATCCATTTTTATAGCAGGTAAGTTAAATTATATTTTTTAAAATTATATTTAGTTCATTTGGACTTGACAAAAATTAAAAGAAGAAGATGAGGCTATTTTTGATGCTTTTGCTACTTTTGGGTGATGTGATATTACTGGAATGAAGAAGTATTTACTGACTAAAACCAAATATATTAAATTCAGTTGTTATTTTTCATTGACCACCAATATTAAGAATATAAGAATTTAAGAATATATATGCATAGTTTTATTTGTTTAGGTTTTACTATAAATCATAAAACTTCCATTTTTTCACATTTCTTATGAAATAGATGTTGAAATAGAGATTTTTAAGACTAGATAAAGATTAAAAGGGATTTCTTACACAGCTGCATTCTGTGAAAGGACTGAAATATGCTTCAAGTAATTGAAATGTAAACATTTCAAATTGATGGCAGACTTTTATTACCCTCCAAGATAAAACCTTCATGGGGTATTAAACCAGATTTTTTTTGTATCATTTCCAAGCTTCAAAAGTGCCTTTAAAAGGCACAAACAAGTTGCAAAAAAGCAAAGGCTGCAAAACAGTTACCCCAGACCCTTTCTTGCTTACTTTCCTTTCACTACTGCTCTTATACTTTGTTCCAGATCAGGGAAGGAAACAATGTCACAGCTTTCTAACTGGAACAAAAATAAGAAATTTTTGATTATGTCTGAAAAAGAAGAGAAGATATCAGAAGAATGGTATGTTAACCTCTTTTGCTTACACGGTGACTTCCAGGAATAGGTATAGTACAGTTGGCTGCTGTTGCTCTTTTTACGTTCCACCTTTGTGGAATGTCTGTTTTCTAACAAAGTAAAAATTATTGTAATTATTTTTGTGTCTGGGAAACTATCTTAATATGTTGCAGTAATGAAATGTTAAGATAAGAATTGCAGCTGTGTAATTCAGAAAGTTTCATAACATGGATGAGTACTACACACCAGTATTCTTTTCAAAAATTGTATTATAAAATAATACGCAGCTGGTGTAACATAATACATGTGAAATATTTAGTAAGCTATTTTCTTCCCTTAGGGGCTTTAAGAATATTTCTACTGCACAGCTAATGCTGAAAAGGGCCCATAAAATGAAACCTAAAAAATACAGAAATACAAATTTAGGTAAGTCAACAGTTAAAATAATGGTTATATTGATGTAATTTTCATGTTCTTAAAATAGGGTCTCTCTTCTAAAAACTTTGCCTGTGTGCCATTAAACATTAATTTGAATAAAGGTGGAGTGTGATTCAGTAAAAACAACTCAGTGTAAATCAATATATTTAAATTTTAAAAAAGATTCTACTGGATTTTGAAGTTGAATATTTGACAGCTATGGTAGACAGAAATTTTATTTCTTCCTCTTCGTGTATCTCTTTTTCTGGGTGTGGAATTTATATTTCTACTTTGTGCTTCTTGTATTTTCTCCTTGGGAAAATTTTAGGTTAAACTTATTTACTWAGGCAAGAATTATTTATGAAAACAGCAATTTGATATATTTGAAATTAATTTTTTTTTTTAGTTGTATATTTACTGTGAAAATAGACAAAGCTTATCCAGATTCTCATSCAGCTGTCTTCTAGCTCTTCTCAGATTCTTCTAATGTCAATGAACCTTTCTTAGAATCATTAATTGTTAGTATGATTATGCTAATAAAATTGCTGGAATATATTAATAAACATGTTAGTCAAATACAGATAGTTTAAGAAACATTTAAACATTTAAGAGCCTAGTTGAAAAAAGAACCAGACACTAAATGGTCCTTAGAAGATGTACCCTTATCTACATATATTTTTAATCACAAGCTACACTCTTCTGCATAACTTTGCAAAAYTCTTCAGTATTAAATGTTGAAAGAATTGAAGGATGTTTTGCTTCTTGAAGGGAAAAAAAAACAGCCTGCAGATATATTTAAGCAAAATTTTTCTCTGTATAATTTTTTCTACTTTAAATACCATGCTTATGACTAAAACTAAGTATGAAAAAAATTATCTATAGTTAAAAAAAATAAAGGGGAAAGAGATAAAAACACATGTTATCAGTAAATAATACTTTGTGGAAAAGAGCGTATATGAATAAGAGGTTCAAGTTATTGTATTGAAATCATGGCTTCCTATGGTTCCCTACCATGACACCTATTCAAAAAAAAAGAAAGAAAAAGTAATAAGTATCTGGTATGAAGCTGAGTTTTTTTAATATATATTCCTGTTTGCGACCTCTGTGTAATTTTTCAGTGAATAAAACTTATTAGATTGTATCTTTTTTTCTCCATATGCTGGCTGTCTTACATAAGTAATTAATCCAGTCATAGATGTCTGATTGAGTATATCAAATTTGCTATCTTATTTTTGTTGTAGTTCTAATGGATTTCTGGGATATGTTTATGTTCACTTTGCTCAGATTATTTAATATGATCTATGGGTGTTGAGCTTTTTAATGTAACACTTGGAATATTCTCAAAGATTGCTAGTTCTAAAAAAATTGAAAAAACTTTTGCCCAATGTTTTTAAAGTTTCAAATTTTCTCCTCTTGACACTACCTCATAGATTCTTTTTGCCTTTCTGACTGTTACCTCAAGCACAGAAATAACCTGTATGGTTAATTGCCTGTATGAAGTTCTCTGTCAGTCATTAAAATCACWTTTTTTTTTCATGTGAACAGAAAGCATAGTTTCCAGAACCAAAAAATGTGACTGAAAGTATTTTACTTCATCCCTTTTCAGCAAAAACGGTTATCAAAGTTGACTGTTCTTTCTCATACTGCACACTGACCGTCAGTCCTTCCTTGGTCAGTAAGGATGAAATGGATATTATCCATCAAAACAAGTATTTTCGTATTAAACTGATCTTAAAGCTCAGATCTTCTACTAAAAAAAATTATCCTGATCAAATATTCTCCATGTCAGAAGAATCTCCACAAATAATTATGTTTTCCATCAGCTACATCCTCTGAAAGTGGTGAGGGTAAATGAGGATCTTTTTGAGGTCTGGTGGAATAGAGGGACTTTTCAGTATTTAAATTAGAGTAGATACACCTTATCCTGAGGTTAGTCAGCTCCAGATCAGGAAACTGTAACCAGACCCATTAGGCTGCCAGTATCTTTCTTGGATCTCAGTGTGGTACAGCTCATGCTAGGTTACTTTTGGCAATTTCAGTGTAACTAGGGAGAGACAGTTCACAGTCTTAGGCAATTGCTTTGAATTTAACCCTACTGAAGCAGGTATTCCAAAAGAGACTTTATTCCTTCTAATATTGAGAAGCAGATTTAAATTAATCTGAAAAAGTAAATGTCGATATTATCTTTTAATGTTTCCATAGAAGTTGCTATCCTATTGCCTTCATCTCTGGTTCATTAATCTTGTACTTACTGATGCTGTATATGATAAGTCATAGGATTTAGTTTTAGCAATACTATGTCTGGTCTTTCTTTTGAATTTAGGTCTTCAGTGTTATGATTACAACTGTTTCCGTTTTAGTTTTCTAATTTAAAATAATAGAATGGTATGCAAATGGCAAGAAAAGAATTGTTTTTGTGATAAAAATTCATACCCACTAGAAAGTAAGTAATGAGCATCCATTTAGAGGTGGGAATAGTAAGCTATAATTTTTGATGTTATATATGAATAATAAGCTATAATTTTTGATGTTATATCTACTTGCACATCTGACTTCGAAGTAAAACTTTTAAGTTCTGAGAAAATGCAAAGCAACAACTGCCCAGGTTCTAGACGCAAATACATTATTAGCTAATCACATTAARCTGGTAGCTTTTATGTTGTGATTTCAGTATAAGCCCAGACATCTTTTATATGCTATTGAACATTCTGTGTAAGGATCTCATACTTGAAGGTAGTGATAAGGTGCTAATGGATCTTCTAGGAACAAATTAACTGTCAGAGTATGTTTTCTGCTCCCATATGCTATCACACTCTTTTGCCTCAGACTTGAGATTGACAGTGTGTTAACTTAGCTTGCATTCAAACAGTTTTGCAGTTGCTCTTTAATATTGTCAGTCTGGATCCTGGACTGGATAGTCTTGAATAGCTTTGATTCTTAACGTGTTCAAGTGTGGAAATTAATTCCTTTTTATTTTCCATCTAAAATGTTTGTCTTCTACTAGTGCAACAGTAATGGTATGCATTTGTTAATTATAGAAGTCCACATCTGAGTTAGTCATCTTCATTGTTTTATGGAAAGAAATTTCCTCTTCAAATTTAATTCAAAAACAGGCTACTTGAGCGTCACTGTAAAAGCATTTATGGTTCTCCAATGCTAGACACAAAACCTAGAGTGAGTTGCTGAAGTACAGAGTCAGACCTTAGATCTATAGAAGTAACAGAAGTATTTTACCTCCTATGTCTGGCCACATAAAGAAAAAATAAAAAATATTCTTTCTCAATAAAGAAAAAAATATGGAAAACACTAACAAGTCCACTGAAACCTGTGGTTTTTATTACAAAGGAGAGCTTAAAGTAAGCATGGCCTTATAATAGGGAGTGGTTCAGACAAGGTTTATATTGCAGCTGACCAGTCCCACCAACTAATGGCCTTAAGGCCCATATGCCCTAATCCACTACTGTTGGGTATGCTTGTTCATGTAAAGACATTTGTGACCTGTATTTTAATGATACCAAATCTATGCTATGTCTGCTTCAACTATTTTTACTATACAGTAAGATAATACTAAAAGCATGGGCAAGAAACCAGAAAATTTGCCGCCAAGTAAAACTGGCATAATGTCAGAAATACTGCAGTTTACCTGGCTGCATAACATTATATGGAAATTCTAATTCAAAATCTAAATATCTACACATTATTGCACCTCACTGCACTTCAATATTAGGTGACCGCTACTCATAACAATCCTAGCTTCCTACCCACTTCCAAGATGTCTTGGCACAATAGTACCAAATTTCTTGCTTAATTTGGAATTTCCTTGGTTCTGTGGATTTTATATTAGCCTCTCATAGTTAACTTCTTTTTCTTTTAAGATGGCTGAAAGCTTGTCTCTCCTACACTGGTGTATTACTTCCAGTTTAACCTTTTCTTCTCCAAAAGCAGTTCTCTCATCAGTGGATCAGGCCCAACCAGCATGGGTTTAGAAAAAGCAGGTCCTGCTTTGATCTCATTTTATGATCCGGTGACTCACCTGCTGGATAATGGAAAGGCTGTAGATGTTGTCTTCCTGGAGTTCAGTGAAGCCTTTGATGCTTCCTCCCATAGCATTCTCCTGGAGAAGTTGGCTTGGACAGATGCACTCTTTGCTGGATTAAAAACTGTCCGGATGATCACAGAGTGGTTGTGAATGGTGCTACATCCAGTCGGCAACTGRTCAATAGTGGAGTTCCCCAGAGCTCAGTATTGGGGCTGGACTGTTCAGTATCTTTATTGATGATCTCAAGGAAGGGGTCAAAGGCACCCTCAGCAAATTTGCAGATGCTAAATTGATCTGCTGGAGGGCAGGAATGCTCTGCAGAGGGATATGGGCAGGCTGTATTGATGGGCCAAGGCCAATTACRTGAAGTTCAACAAGGTGAAAGTGCTGGGTTCTGCCTTGGATCGTAACACCACCAGGCAGTTCTGCAGGTTTAGCGAACAGTGGCTGGAGAGTAGCCCAAAGGAAGAGAACTCTGGGTGCTGGTTGACAGCCAGCTGAACATGATCCAGCAGTGTGCCCAGGTGGCCAAGAAGGCCAGTGACACCCTTGTTTGAATCAGCAATAGTGTGGCAGCAGGACCAGGACAGGATTATCCATCCCTTATTTTTGAGACCACAACACAAATCCTGTGTCCAGTTCTGGGCCCTTCACTACAAGAAAGTGCTGAAGCGTGCTGGAGCATGTCCAGAGAAGGGCAACAAAGCTGGTGAAGGATCTGGAGCACAAGTCTTGAAGTGACAAGGAGCCACTGAAGGGACTGGGGTGGTTTAACCTGGAGGAGAGGAACCTTCGGGGAGACCTCATCATTCTGCACAACTCCCTGAAAGGAGGTTGTAGCCAAGTGGGGATTGGTATCTTCTCCCAAGCAGTCAGTAACAGGACAGGGGGAAATGGCCTCAAGCAGTGCCAGGGAGGTTCAGGCTGAATTTTTTCACTGAAAGTGTAGTTAAGCATTGGAACAGGTTGCCTGGGGAGATGGTGGAGTCACCATCCCTGGAAGCATTCAAGAAATGACTGGATGTGGAACTTAGTGCTATGCTTTAGTTGACATGGTGGTGTTTGGTCACAGGTCAGACTTGACGATCTTGGAGGTCTTTTCCAAACTTAATGATTCTATGATTCTATGCTAATACTTGATGTTGCATAGGTGTGGGGAAAAAAAGGTAAAAAGCAGCTGGAGTCGACTTTGATCACTAGAACCACAACACAATGTTAAGGACATTTCATAGAGAACAGCAAATATCTTTTAGTCCAAGTTTAGAGTTTTAGGCAGCAATGCAATTCTAATTAAAAAATTAAATGAAACCCAATAAAAAACTCAACCCACCACCCCAAAGCAGATGTTCTGACTTAAGAGTCAGAATAAAAATTTGAGGCATATTATTAATTCCCTGTTGTACATTACATAAATGATCATTGATCTGTATTTTCTTTGTAACAGAAAAAAATCTAATTCTGTTGTGATTGTGAGTTCCATGTAGCAGTATTATCTGTGAACTCTAGCCATGGATGAGTTGGAGTTCTAATTACTGTGTAATTATGTAACAAAATCTGGTCTTTCCTGCAAATGAATTTACATTATAGACAAGCATCTGTCGCTGTGTGTCTTATCATCTCTTCAAAGTTGTCGCATTATGTTTATGTTTTCCTAATTACAGATGTTGCTCAATAAAAATGAATGGCTAACATTTTAATTTTACAGTTTCACATATTAATGAGAAGTTTAGAAATGTGGTGCCAGATCAAGCAGTAACTATTCCTTCCATATTGTTTCCATAACATATCTTGTGTTTGTCCAACTTAACTTCTATATTTGGAGGCAGCCAAGGAATGTACATTAAATTACCTCCCTGGTTTCTAGATTGTGAGCACAGATCATCATCTAATAAGCCACATTTGAATGAGTATGCCAGAATCCAGGATGATATTTGTACAATTTTGAACTATTGGACTCTTTCACAGTTCTCTGTGTGAAATCTAAAACATGATTGCTTGTCATCAAAGCATACATGCAGTTCATTTCCCTAGCTCACTCGGGGACTGAAAAGCACTAGTATTATGAAGTAATCTATGTAATATTGCTACATTTGGGACTAGATAAAGAAAAGGACTCATTTTTAATAACAAAAGAGCTGTAGGCAATGGTTGGGATGATCCAGGTAGGTACAAATTCAAGTAGTCTGTGTTACAGGCACTGTGTTAAATCCACGTATATTCTTTAAGTTATTTTGCAAAAATTCAAAGATAAATCTTCTGATAGAAGTCTCTTAGGAGAACAATTTCCAATATTTACCCTTCTTCCCAGTTCATGGAAGACTTTACTGATGATATCTTTTTGCACAACTAACTGTTTAAGACTTGGGACTAACAACTTTTTATGACTTCACCAAAAAGTCTGGTCCTTTATTTCTAGAAATAAGAAAACCAACCAACAACAAAAGCTATTTACTTTCCAGCAGTGTTATTGTGGTCTTAGAAACCCTCTCAATAATCACCAGTAAGGACATGTAACAAACTCAAAATGAAGCACCAGACATAATCATTCATTTCAGTGGATTCTTTCTGAATGCTCTTTGAGTCCTTCCACAACCGGTTTTTCTGCTCTTTCTGTTCTGGTGGTGTCTCACATATTCATTTTTGCTACACTTGCATTCTTAGTGAAAATTTAGATTCTTCCCTTGCTATTTCCACTTTCTTGATAAGCTCCATTGTTTTTTTTTTCTTCCTTGTTACTAATTTCTACCCTTTTCAGAGAGTTTTTGGTCACCCTTGTAGACATATATCTTCTGCCTCATTGCTTCTCAGATATTCCTGAAAGTGCATGTATCTGCTTGGGCTACTGTCTTCTTTTAAGCAAGTCAAACATATTTATTTTATCTTTTCTTTGCCATTCTCATGTTACCTTTCTCAATGGTATATAAAAGCATTATGTACTATAAAATTCTATATACTTATGCTCATCATTGTTTATCTGCTTTTGTTTCTACATTCCTTTCAGTCCCTATTTTTTTTTTTTTAATATATCGCTGGTTTATTTTTCATTTTGCCCAGAATTTTCACATTCCTTTTAATCTACTCTTTACCTTAAACTCATCTTTCCTTTTATTGCAATCATATCAGAAATAACGTGAAAGTCATCTCTCCTGACTTGTGTGGTTTTTGTATCAGTATAGCTTTAGTTAATTAATATTTTTACTAGTCTATGAATGCGTCTTTCCTAGATTTTTATACAATCCTCTGCTCATCGTTGCTTCTTTGCAAACTTTTGAAAGAAATATTTAAGAAACTAATCAAGATTTCCATGCTTCACCCTTATAGATAAGTCTATAGACTTCTGGGCTATTTTTTTTTTATTTCAATTAGTATGGGACATGAAGGAAGACTAATTTATTATCTACAAATGTAGCCTCAAAAAATGAGCTACCTCCTGTTAACATTTTTTAGGTGTAAATGTCTTGATCTAGACTGCTGGACCAAAAATTTTAGAAACATTGCTTGACATGTATCCTGTTAATATTTCTGCTTTAATACCAATCTTTAAAACCAGATTTTAAAAAAAAATATTTTCTGAAAATACATGCTTCAGAGTTTGTTTTTAATTGGGAGATGAATGAGCTGAAAGATCAACAGTGTTAAAATATTGCAAAACAATGACTTTGATTCTCAGTTGCATGTGTATTTATATGGATTTATTTTAGAAAGTGTAATTCTTTGTGAATATAAAACCTATTTTAAGAGTATTTTCATTTATTAAGTGGCTAAAAGGTGAAAAACTTGTTGAAGGAATGAATGAGCCCAGTCTGACCTTTGATTTTAACTTGTTCTTGTCATCTAGACCCAGCTGTGCGCCTGGCGTTGTTCAAAAAAAATGAAAATAAACATCTCCCTGTGAAACCACCAAGGAAGACACAGCCTATAAATGCTGGATACTTTGAAGGTATGAAAAAGTATTTCATTCAATGCATATAAGCATATATATCTTGCAAAGTCTTTTAAACAGGCCTACTTGAAATATAAAACTATTTTCACAAAACAGAAAAAGACAGAAGTTTAAGGACCTTATCTGTTCCTGTATATCTCACATTACAGCAGTGAAACATTTCAATTTCAACTTCTTATGGAGAGCAGGAGGTGCTCCTAAAGCCTAATTCATGGGGAGATGGAGGTTAACTTATTTGTTTATTGTTTTATTATTAAATCTTCATCATAAAATATGTCAAAGCATGTCACAGAGATATAAAATACAAAGTACTAGRAAAAAATGTTATAAATGAAGTATCACTTAAAATTCTTCGTTTAGTTCTCACCTTTTTTTGAGACTAGTCATTAGCTCCTAAAAATCCTTAGCATATTTTTTGGAAGGTGCTTTTGTAAATATTCCCCAAAAATTTACCATTTGGCAGAAGGCAAAGAAAGAAGATTCAGCTTGTAAATATAAAATTCATTTTCCACAAATATTTAAATACTGATATAGCTGTATTACTGTTGAAATTCATGTTAAAACTCTGCTTGGTTTCTGTATAATTAAAATAAGGCCTAGTCTATTTAAAATGCCTTTGTTGTAAGACGATAATAATCTCCAGAGAATTGTTTTTATTTTTCATTCCTTTTGCAATTGAATGGTGTAYTCAGAAAGTTCTCACCTTTATCTTTTTATCCTTTTCAAAGACAAAACCATATTCTATCTGATCAATTCCCAATTTAATAAATTAAAATTACAAATTATTAATAATTACTGTATTAACATTTACTGTATGAGGATAACAATTAGAACATGTCTGAGAGAGGTGTGAAATGAATCTGAGTGTACTCAAACTACAATTCAGTCAATTAACTTTGCTGAATGGAAGTCTAAACTTGCCTCATATTCATGAGTCCATGCTCAAATTAGTTTGGAAACAATACTTAATGAGTTCTGTAGAGGAAATATTTTTGCATTATTATTTGCCTCGGATCCAAGCATGACTTTACCTTGATAACATAGAGTCTTGTCAATACTGCACCTGATTGGGCATTCTCAGTATCTCAGATAGATTTCTGTGGCATATGCTTATATATGTCAGAATGCATGATATCCTGAGGAAACAGGACATGCACGCTACCTGTGAAAAGTGAATGTCCAAGACTAGAAACAATGGTAGAAGTGTTCAAAACTATGTCAGGGACAAGCCTGATTAGAGGTGCTGTACCCTAAAGTCAATGTTCATTTAGCCTAGCTTTCCTGCCACCAGTTTATCTGTTCCTGCCTGGAAACATTTCCCTTCATTTTCAAAAGCTGATGTACACATTCTAAATATTATTGAAATTACTTTTTGAATTTATGGAGAGATACCAAGGCAGATTAGATATCAAAAGGCAAGCAMAGTGGTGGCACTCTTAATTACCTTTCATTTCAAGGACCATTGTACTCCTCTGGCCAGCTAATAAACAGAGACTTTTTTCACCGCTCATGGGTACTCATATACAGTCTGCTGAGCTTTCAACAAGACAAGCAATACTTTTATGCTTGATCAGAATATAAAATTATGCTTCTACCAAAGGCATTGCTATTTCAGACATTATGTCCAGAAAATTCTAGGCTGTGGATTAGAAGCAGAACATTTATGTGAGGTATCATCAGAAAAAACTAAAAGCTTCTAAATTTAGAATTAGTAACACTTTGCACCCGCATAATAACTTCACAGTTATATTATTAATGATGTCTTCCTTTGTTTCCAATTTCCCCTCTCACCTTTTGAATGTTTCTTCCTCTTTTGCCTGCAGTAGATTTCTTTGGGACTGTTCCCAACCCCTTATTGGAGTTCTTTCTGTGACAAGAAGGTGTAATGTTTTCGCTCTGTATCCATAAAYCTTGTAGTCACTGTATTTTAAGTCGAGAGAACATAGACCTGTCCTTTGTATGGTGGAAATAAACTTCCTCCATTCGAGTCTTTTTACCTTCATAGACTCTTAGTGTGTCCTTGGGTAGAAAATTTGAACTCCAAACTCCATCTTCTTCATAAACTAAATTAAATTTATATATTCTATATATTTCTTCTTTATATACATTCTATATATTTCTTCTCTATTTCTTTAAATTGGGAAATGGAGGGGAGAAGTCATAGCATCAGCAGCAAAACAGCAAGTACACATGTGTTATCTGTTAAATAACAGAATCACTACTTTTGAAAGGGGATGCCCTAGGAAGTGAAACAATTAGAACAGTTTTAATTTTTCAAACTGGAACACATCATGGTAAGGAATATTTAAGAAAAAATCTATTTAAAATGTACAATGAATGGCTTTTGTCTTCATCATGTTTTTGTGTGTAACAGTTCAAATAAGACAAAAAGGAATAAAAGCATAAAAATAAAGAGTGAAAAGGAGTGGGTTCAATATCTGATGCTTTTGAGTTCCCAAGGTTCTTATTCTCTCATTGTTTGCCTTATTTTCGTGCAACCAAAGTTTTGATAAGCTGATATGCAATATGCTGATAACAAAATTTGAAAATTTGTGCATAAATTTAATCCCATAGGATAATGCACACCTCTCTAAGTTGACATACATGTTGTAGGAAACTATGTTTTCAAAACTTGAGATATTTATTCATAAATATTCAAAATTTGCTCATAAATTTTTAATGACTTGTCATGCTTTACTCACTGATGTTAGACAAATCCCCACCAGGAGCCATTATTTCACATTTGTATCACAATAGCACACAGAAGTTAATCAGAAGTTAATACATACGTCATGCCAACAGCATGAGGAAGTGTTGTTCTCACAGAGAAGAAATTACTATTTGAGGATACAAGCAGCATGTGAAGGCACAAAGCRTGGGAATGTAAATCAATGCATTACTTTATATGTATATGTACATGTCAACACATTTATATAGAAGACGTGTCTATACTCACACAAATTTATAAGCATATACCATGAATATAAGTAGGTATATAATAATTCAATAAGCATAGCACTTAAAACTTCTTATTTGTATATTTTGAAAACAAAGTAATTTATGAACAATTACTCTGTGGTGTAATTACTAGTATCAACGTGCATTTTGTAATCCTAACTCTCTGTCAGATGCAGTTTCAGTTTCTTTAAAATCAGATTAATGCATGTGGTCATTGTATAGTACAGATTCATTAAAACTATTATTTAAATGAATAATATATTTGAATATTTATTTATTATATATTGTGACATTGATTTGAGTAGGTTGTAAAGTAAGCCACAGAATATGTAAATAAGTAAATAAGTATTTTACTGTTTCTCATAACAAACTATACCCTGATCAAAAACCTGAAGACAGACGAAAGCCTGACTTTATTCACTTCTTATGATTTGCTGAACGTTTCCTGGAATTGTGTGTATTGCACTGCTTTCTTTGATGTGATAGGGTTATGCTTCCATCATGGCTATTGAGTTTCATTTAGTGTCAGGTCGCTGACAAACAAAATGTGCCTTCTTTAATGAATATTCTGGTTCAATGAATATTCTTGGAGGTATTTCTGTGATTTGTAGATGGTGACATTTCAAAGATCCCACAATTTTTGAAACTTTATAAGGAATACAGATAATTGTAATAATTTTGTATTTTGCATCAAAGCATATTTTTTAGAAAGCTTTATGACTGCTTGTCTTCTTTTTGTCTAGAGGCTATTTTAGTTGTTAATTTAATGTAAAATAGTCTTGATTGTTTGGGGTAAAGTACATCAGGAACTGAAGGAAGAATCTATCCTTGACTTCTCTTGGGAAGTTCCAATTAGTCCTGGCTGAACGTGTAACAGAGCATCTCTGCCATCTGTGGGTCTGAAATTACAGGATCTGTAATTTCATTTACATGGAGGAACRATACTTTTCTAGCCAACAGTGTGAATGCTTAGTCCCAGTACAGCAGCTGAAAACTAAGGAATGAGCCCTAAGGCTAACACATTGTTTTGCTATGAGCTTTGCAAACACTATGTGTCTTTCTGGGTCCTCTTTAATCCAGTTACTTCAACAGTTTTGGTGGGTTTTCCAAATAATTTTTGTTCAGTGGAATGGGAAGCTGAAGCTGAATTCCAATCTGTAGAGCAAGCTGAAAGAATGCAGTAGATGAGCTGAAAATCCATTCAAACTGTCCAAGCATTATTTAGATATGATTCACTTTATTTCACAGAATTTTAGAGACTGTACTCTGTTTCATTTTGTAGGTTGGGTGATTTATTGTGATATATATTATGTTTATTTTTAGTCATATACATATCCATCAGTGACACATCTATACCATACACCAAAGTGAAAACACTGCAATGTGATTTTGCCAAAAAATGTGCACAGTGATTTATGCCTGGAAGTTTAACTACATTAAAATTGTGCTGGGCTGTTTTCTGGAGTTTGGGAACCTATAGTTCTAATTATCAGTACTGTATTTCCTGTTGTGTTATGCTCATGGTGACTAAAGAAAATGTAGCGGGTATAGTGTTAATACCGATTTCACCAATACTAATTTGATAATGAATAGATTATGCTTTCTCAGATGACTTTTAATTATGGCAATATTTATTTATTTCTGTTGAAATTGTCAGTAGAAATAACATATTTCAAGAATAAGAAGTAAAATGAGCTTGTGATTCTATCATATAAATGGAAGATAAATATCAAGGAATCCACTTAGTCATCTGTTTTCCCACTTTCTAATAGTTCATAATTGTGAACCTCCTTGTAGTCTCAAGTGAAAAATATCGAAAAACATTCTTATAGATTATTATTACTAACTGATATTTTACTATCTACTAATAATTATTATTGATAATTGAAAGTGAACATGTGAGACTGGAAAGTTAGAATTTAAGGTTAGCTATTAGTTAATTCTGTGAGTTAATTAAAATATTGTTGCATCATGGCCAACATAATTTCTCAGATTTTCTGTATTATAAAATATTAATACATTGAAAAAAAGAATTGATTCAGATCACTGATGCTTGACAAATCATATCTGCATGACTGTTAAGAGAAGTTAGAGAGGYTGGAATGCTAATATTCATCTTTATATAGGCTTTAAATGTTTTGTTGTTTGTTATTTAAGAACATTTAAAAGGACATTGAATTGTAACTGATAATTTGTTTTAGCTGTTTCCACCTTTTAGAAATTAGCTCTTTTCAATGGAGAAATATTAATGGCATCAACTCCCAGGAATCACATTGTTTGTAAACATCCATTTCTAAAGTAAATAATCATTTATTTATCTGCTGTCTCAAAGGATTAATAACCACATTTGAAATCTGGTCTTGCTGCAATTCTACTGGTTGAATTGCCATGTTTAGAGTAAAATGCAGCTATTATATACCTTCTAGGCTCTATATTGTATGCCACATTAGCGAAGCAGTTTCTAATCCATACAGCACTGACAAAAATGGCAAAATAAGGCATTTTCAGAGAATGTAAGATCTGTCCTGAAATGTAGTGAAATGTAGTGGGAAGGGGGTCTATCTTTTAAATCATAATTCTATGGCTTTGTTTCCTATTATTTAGTTTGAGCTCATACAACAGAACTTGCACATTGAAATATTTTCTCATTTTAAGGAATTAATGTCTCTCCAGCAGCCCTTCAACATGTAAAATGAGTAGGTTACTTGTGTCCAGTACATCCAAAAAGAGCCAGGATAAAATAAACATAAGGAGTTGGATATCTTGGAAAAAATCTGTCATGGGTTTGGGTTAATCATCTCCAGAAGAAATTCAACTTGATGCCTGAAATGTAAGACTTCTTGGAGAAAGCAGTAAAGCCTGAGGCAGTGTTGATCTGAAGGAGTGCTCTCCATGGGTCAGAGCTGCTCTGCTGGCAGAGTGCAAACCCAGTTCACAACAGCGGTGCGCTGAAAACTTGTAAAGGACTGCAGGGGCCTTGCAGTGCACGCACTCAAGCTTTGGTTACATAGTTCTAGTGGTCCAGTTTCTTATTATAAAATAAAACTGAAAAATAAAATCTGTGCCTAATTTTCTAGCCTCCTGTCTGTCAATGATAGTGTAGGATTTTTTCAGTATTCATGGAATGAAGCAAACCTGAAATTATGTTTTAAAATAAATATGTAAAACATAATTTATATGGATTTATGCAGTGCACTTCAATGTCTGATCTAGACATATGACATTTTTATTAATATCCTTGCTTTTCACATTTAATTACCAAAAAAAAAAAAAAAAATAAAAAACAAACCAAAAGGAAAAAAAATTCTATTTCACTGAAGTTCCTGAACAGGAGGTACTTGCCATAGATACATACCAACTAATATTATGAATTCTCACTATGGTTCTACAGGCTTCCTGTATTCATATCACATATGTCACCTACCTGTTTACCGTCTCTTTGTTCCTGACTGCTATTTTGCAGACTGTTGTAATTTGTTTGGGCATAAGGATTTTACTATTGCATAGGATTTTAACGTGGTCTCTAAGTTACAGAGCATGTTTGTTTGTTCCAACAAACTTCCAAAACTAGGATTTTATACAATGTATGGGTAGTCACCTGTGCTTTCTTAATATATTAATCTGTTGGTATTTACCAACCTAAAAGGAACTGCACACACCAAAAAAAAATTCTGCTCTTTTGATATTAACTACCCAGTGATGACTTCAGTAGGAGTTTTCACCAAAAATGTCATCAGAGGTTGAAAACTAATTTTTCTCATTGTTGAATAAGATGATATAATAGTTCAGAGAGATTTACTTGCATYTCCTGAGATTCTGTTTTTCTTTTTTTCTCCTTTTCTTGATATTTTTATTTTCCAAAATCTTTTTAGTGTGATATCTGCATCTCAGCCAATATATATGTAAACAAGTAGATTCCACATTCAGATCTACAGCTTTTAATACTGCACAAGGCAATGATTTTAGATGAATAGAACTCTAAATACCAAAGCATTTCAAATCCTTTTTCATTTGACCATTCAGTGACCTGATAACTATTTCCTGTCCCTAAGTAAGGTCATGACCCAGGTCTTGGAGTGCAAAAGACAGATAATTTTAGCAACAAGTTAAATCCAAATGGATTTGGTTGGAGGGGGTAAGGGAAAATAGGTTTGACTAAATTCCTTTAWAATAAAATGTTACAAAACATGAATTTAGCATGTCCTGTTAAAAGTAATTGTTGAATTTGTTGCTGTCTTCTTTGGATGCCTGGTGTCTGTGGTCAATATTAAGGTAGTTTGTTTATTTGCTTTGTTTTTACTGAACAGTATCCAGTACAGGGTATTCTTTTGCACTTCAAGAAAACAAGTGCTAATGAAGAGGTCATTAAAAGTGTGTGCTCAGATACACTCCAAGCATTTTCCACAGAAAATGTTTCAAGCACTAAAATCATATTGCTTTGCAAATGGCTTGTTAACATAGGCCACAGACTCTGTCTGTAAAAGTGTCATGAATGTTACGTTGCACAAATATTCCTCTTGCAAAAGAATTTCCATTTGGTATGATGCTATGAATGAGGAATATAATGTAGTCTTAGAAATATTTTATAGACACAAATCTTGCTTCAATTGGAATCCATGACACATTTTAAATCACTGTTAAAGGAATGTATCCTGTAGCTATAGATTTTAATAACTGCATWATTCTAAGCACTTTCAGAGATGAAGTAAAGGAAGGCCTTCACACCAAAGCTTTTAATTAATTTGAAAATGTAATTTATTAAAGTTGGCTTTAAAGAAATTTTCTTTTTTTCCTATTCTGTAAGGGGTACAATGGTGTTATGGAGAATTAGTATCATCAATGAGGTCAGAGATCTACAGCATTTCAAAGAGGCCATTTTCACAAGTTCAATATAAAACACACACTGAATTATCTTTCTGTTGTTATAACTAATAATGTTATTCTGATACATCATATGTTTTGGTAGTGTGCAATATTTTTCAAGCAAAATATCAAAACAATACTCCAACATTGAAATACAGGTATTTAAAATTTTATGCCATTCAATACTAACTCTTATAGCAAAATTCTATACATTTTAGAGATTTAATGTAATCCAGAATTGAGTATTTGATGGGTCTACATGATTTTACAAGGAATTGCAAGTTACTTGAAAATTTTAATGAAAATGTAGAATTGTGCRGTGCTATCTGTGTAACTTATGGTGTGTTATTTCTGTAATGTACATTTTCCAACTTCATAACTTTGCATTTGAATTCTTATCAAACGTTAACAATTGCTTGAAATTCATGGGTTTGTGCTGGTTTGATATATGCACTGCAGATATTTTATCTGGCTTGTAAGTATAAAAAAAGTAGAAACACTGAATTTTGCAGTAATGTATCTACTCATATTGGTAAGTAAGGCTGCATTTAGAGACAATATTTTTGAATAAAATTTTGTTTACATGACATTGTAGAATAGTTCTTTCTTTGCTGGTTTATTGCCAGGTTRCTAACACAACATGGTTGTAATTTCATAAATTACCACATTTGTAGAATCTTGTAGATAACCCAGTCCACACAATGACATAAAGAAATCCAAATACCCACACAAAAGAACTTCACTTTCACAGTCATCATTAAACAAGTACAGTTATGAATAACTGTAATTTTTTTTAATGTTTTTTAAATGCATGTTGAGTATCAGGCTTACTAAGACCCTGACTGTGGAAAGACATTTCCCTAAAACACATGCATGCTTTTTGTTTTCTGATAAGATGCAAGCTTGGCAGTTTCCACTTTGTGAAGAGACCAGTGATGTCTCTTGTCAAAGATGGAATCTGACTTTTAGAAAGGAGGAATTTAAAATCTACTGTGTATTTTTAAGTTAAATTTACTGAGTATTTGCTTTAGTACCTGATGTATATTTTGTAATTGATAAATTAGCAGTGAATGTAAAAAGAAAGGAAGCTATGTGCTAGAAAGCCAGAAAGTTCTGATTTAACCTACCAATGACCTGGCTTTGTTTGTTCAGATGACAGTTCTAAAAGTGTGCAGAGAATATTCCCTTTTAATACAGTTATTTGCCGCAAGCCGTGACCTCAATGCCTGTCGGGGAGCAGGTCTGAATTGGCCCTTTCTCTGATATYGTGACATTGCTTCTGTTGCCTCGATTGTGACCTCTGATTGCATGATACCCCTGAGAGTTCAATTTAATAAGCGTGACTCCTGACTCTTAGCCAGGTCTGCCTTCTTAGGTTTTGTCAGACTCTACCTTGTAGTCTGGTCTACATATGCTAAAACACTGCATAGGCTGTCACCGTACTATGTGAGTTGTGTGCAATGTACTCAAAATTTTCTTTCAAATGTCTTTCATTTATTGCAAATGGAAATGTTTATAAAATCTTTCTTGGAATAAATTTTAAAAGTTGCTTCTTTCACATTTAATGGCTGTTTGGGATTTTGGGGTTTTAAACTTTTGTAAAAATAGTTATTACTATTTCATTATATTACTAAGCATGTATGTTATCCCTGCATCATACTAATTTCTTGCTTCCAAACTTCATTTCCCCTGTGAGACCATTATATATTTTTATGATTTCCCATCCTGTATGTTTGTTCATTATTTCTATAATGAAATATAGGGGAAAATACCTTGTTCTCATTTTATAATTAGTAAAGTTACACAACAAGACAGTACTGGTGAGTACCCAGAGCAGTGTAAGATGTAGTTACCCAGGACCAGTCAGGTAAAAGCTGAAGAATCTGTTTGGAATCCAGGAGAAGGTGAGTAGAATTAAGACTATTTAAATACCTTTGAAAATAAGTTACCTTGAGTTTAGTGATAATTTTGCTACATCATTGCATTCTTTTCTCCTGTTTTCCTCCTCTTCTAGCCAGAATGCTGAAGAAGAGTCTGTTCTGAGACCTGGATGCCTTGAGGGTGATGGTGCTATTCAGATAATTCTCCAGTTTTAATATCCTTTCATACATTCACTGAGCCAGAATATGCAGAAGTCCAAAGATTGAAAGAAAGTTTCAAGAACTGTGGTATAAGTTTCAGACGAGTTTCTGTATTTACTTACATGAATTTTCTGTATTCTCATTGCAGATATGTACCAATTTGTCTAGCYTCTGTATCAGTACACCTAACTTAGTGCTTCTAAGCAATTTCTTTGTCTTTTCAGAAGAGAAAAAAAAAAATCTTGCTAAACAAAATAATGCTTTGTACTTACTTTTGTAGTTACATTAAAAAAATTCTGTAAACATTACCATTTAATACTGGTTTATTTCTTCAACTGCCTTGAAGAAGTCTGTTAACCTTTTCCATCATTATTTTTATTGAAATTGTTTATTTTGTATGGAAAACTGTATTAGGATCTTTCTTATAAAACAAGTTCCATGTAAGGCAGAAAGTGGGTATTTTCTTATACAAACTTGGCAATGAAATACTATTCCTTCTTCATGACAGTGACTGTTAACAATCAAAGTAAAATCAAGCAAAATCTCAGTTTGCCCAGTTTTTGGGGTTCTTTTTTTAGATAAATTCTCATGTAAAATTATACAATTTTAATAACTCAATATAGTCCATAAGATTTTAAAAGTCACAGTATAATCTTCTGTTTCGTTCTTCTGAAGTAAATAGTGTAAGATTAGCTAATGAATTTCCTTAATCTCAAATAGGAGTTTTTCTACCTAATTGAAATTTATGGGATTTCACTCCCCTCTGGATCAGATCTTAATGCTCTGTAAATTTCTATGCTATTTGCAGATTAGACTGTCAGCTGCAAACAAGCAAAGTTACAAATGAACAATCATTTTAACCTGTTGTTAGACAACTGGTAAAACAAATTGCACTTTTAAATTAATTAGTTATGGCTGTCTTAAAAGCTATTGCAAAAATAAACAGAATGCATACGAGACAAATTCACCTATTTGGAATCATTTTGGTATTTAAGTTGTTCCCTCCTCTTCAAACAGATTTTATATATGTGTATATAGAAATGTATATGTAAAGGGAGTGGGTTGGAGAACATGGTAGCAAGTTTAGATGAAAAGTTTAGTAAAAATAGACTAACTTGAATACACCTACAATAAGCATAAACTGTTTCAACTCAAGATTAAGGACAGTTAAATTATGTTCACAAATAGAACTGGGTGATTTGTGTTCATTTTCCCACTACAAAATAATTTGAATGAAGTTCTAAACAAAATTCTGTAAAAACCAGGAGGAATCAGGGCTAATTTATTCCTTTTTCTACTAATTTATTCAGTCAGGTAAATAATTCAAGCCTTCTTTGCATGGATAGAAATCGCCTGTACTATTGTAACTATAACTGATCCAAAATCAATCTAATCATGTCAGTTCCATACCTGGGAATACACTTGAATATGTATTGGGTTCTCTATAGTTATATACAGTGTTTCAATTCTTGTTTGTTTTCATGTATTTACCAGCTGAAAATTTCAATCTAGTTAAGATAACTATAAAAATACTAAGCTCTTTGAGACATATGTATTGAGAATTAACCTGGGGCAATTCCTAGGCAAACTGGGGTTTTCTTTTGTTTTTTTACYTGACCTTCATTATAAATGGAAGTTATTTTTTTAAAATAGATCTATAAGACTAGACTTTCATATTGTTTATTGTCTTCCATGATGTATCACCCAATTAAGTATAACTTAATAAGAAGAATTAGTACTTCTATGTGTATATTTATTTATAGACATAAGTTTAGTGTTTATGGTTGTTTTTAAGCTGGATATAAATATATAAGAATTGCACACAACTGGGGACTAACTCATTTTAGATGTAGAGTCTTAAGAAAGTAAAAAGACTCAGAGTCTGACACTTTTTTTTCCATTTATTCCAATAAGTCTTGTTCATACAGTGGTTGGCCTAATTATAGGCTTGATTGTCAGTGTTACCTCTTGGTTTTGTTATGAAGTAAATTAAATAGCAGCCTTGCACTCAGTGTAGGTTCTGTGCCAGTATTTGACAATGTAGAATATTTCTGTTGATACATATTACTGTGCTGACAAAGCTGTGAATTGCTTTCACTGTCTGTTCATCAAATACCAGCAGGTATTTCAAGGCATCATCAGAAATTAAGCCAGAAATAGTTTTGCCTATACAAAATAAAACCCATTTAAATTGAAAAAATATATAATATTTTGACCTATTATATAATATATACATATCTGTAAAAATACTCTATATATTATATAGATAGAATAGATAATCAATCCAGAGGCATTCATAACTAAACTATGTAGTCACATTAGTACAATAATTTCATTATTTCACTTTCAGTGTTACTCTGCATTAAGTACTAGTTATGCATGGTACTTGTGCCCATCATGTGTGTTGATGAACATGMGTTCTTAAAATTAGTTCTTCTATTATTCAGATAGCTTTCCAGAAAAAAATGTTTATTCTCAAGAGTAAACATAAGAAAGACCTGTTAAAATGAAAAATCTGAAGATGTGACACAAACTTTCTTGTTTTAATTACTTGTTCAAGAAATGAACAATAAGACAATTATTAATGTGATGTAAGTCAGCTTTACTGACTCACTTCATGCTTCTCCCGAGTAATGATGGATTTTTTTGTTTATTTTTAATACTTGGCAAATGTACCCTCTTGTCACATAGAAGCCTCGAATTTTTATTTTGAAAAACAGTTTTGTTGGGGTTGAATTTTTCAGTCCCTTTCTTGGACTTTTAAGTTCTTCACTACAAACAAAGCCTATTTTAATGGATGTCACACTCAATAGAATTGATTGTATTGTGTAAGTTTTGCCCTCTTTATAGTGAACAACTTAGCAGTTAGACCTCCTGCACTCTTACAGAATGTTCCTTTGTACTTGTTATTTTGAGAATTCCTTTGGAAGATCTTATGTCTTAAATAATTTTACTTGGTTTATTGAWTTTAGAGAAATTCTTCTGTTTTGGACTACATATAAAGTGATAATCTCTTCTTGCTTGGAAATACTGTTTCATTACTAAGCAACTAAACACTTGTGTTGAAGTTCTTGATTGCTTCTGTCATTTAATTTTAAGAAGTGGGAATGGTAATAAATAAAATCTATCAAAATGTTCTGTAAAAAAGGGGGCTTTATGTTATACATCTCTTATTTTTCTCCTCAACAGTGTAAAATCCTCTTTTCGGTAGAGAACATCCATCATTAGGGGGTTTATTAATTCCCAAAGTTTATGAGAAAAACTAGAGATAGGATCTGTACTAGACAGATTTGGTATTTGAGACAGAAATTATGTGAAAGTGTAGGCAGTAACGATGAATAAAACAGGCTCAATTTAGTTCCGTCTTATTTATACCTTACATTTACTGATGGATAACTAAGCATCGAAATGTTGAACATACAATTTCAAAATATTTTTTTACTCCTCTTGATTTCTTTTATTCTTCAAGAGCCTTGACTATCCAAAGAACGCTTGGTAACTCTTGGCACAGATGTACTCCAGATTTATTTCTCAGCAGTGCTGTTGATGAAATTTGCCTGTGCAGAGCAGCTGAAGTGGGTACTGTATAGACTACAGAACACTCTGTTCATAGAATATTACACAAAAGAATAATGTGAAAGTATGGCAGAGCACTRTAAAGTCTTTTGTGTTCTTTTCGAACTTGTAAAAACCTGAGTGCATCCTGAAAGCATGCTGATTGCAGGTAGAAGTAGTTTACATCAGGAACTCTTCTTTTTCTCTCCATGTGGGTAAACAATCACCTCTTCATATTTGTAGACTTGAGCTTTGGTTTTAACAGGGGTGCTTTTCAGGTGTTTTTAAAGAATCAGCTTAGTTTTTCAAACATGAAGCAAATCCATATTGGAGAAGTCATAAATTAACAAAAAAAAAAAAAGGTGAAATGAACAATTGGCTGTGTGGCAGCTTCCTGCACAAACCAGGTGAAATAGTTTTTAGGTTTATACACTAGCACAGATAAGTGTCATATGTCTTAGGAAATGTCACAATATGAAACAGCTATTACTATGAAGGAAATTTTAGAAAATAAGGAATTGTATTTAACATAAATGGAGGAGTACAGGAAGTGATAACAACCCATAAAAGTTGCAAAAGTTGGTCAAATTGGAAGGAATTATTTTAATGATGTCAATGACAGGAAAACAAACCTTATGAAACAATACAAATGGAAATGTACCATGTTASAAGAGTAAAAGACATGAGCATTTTAATATGGAATGGCAGTTTTCAATGTATTTGTATGATCAGAGGATTGCAATAGAAGAGGTTAAGTAATCAGAAGATATTGGAAGAACTTCTTGACACTATTGTGATATGAATAGGGGGAAATATCTTTAAATTAAGTGTTTTAAAAGTACACCAYTGAGGAAGAAATAAGACTTGAATTTGCCTCAGTGGGGAAAAGGAACAAATTGAGTATACTCAGTAAACTGGAGACCAGTAAATAATAGTAGTATGTTCTGCAGGGGCAGGAACAAGTAGCAAAATAGAAAACAATGGGAAGATGTAAGTATGAAATCCTGTTTTCCTTGAATTCAGAGGTGAAATTTGTACTTTTTCAGTGGTTCAGGAATCTTAATTAAAGGATTCAACTTTTGCATAATCTAATAATAACGCATCAAAGAGAGAACACAGAAAGCACAGTCTTAAATATCATAACCACTGAAACAGATTTAACTGGTTGGTAAAGACATTAGAGAAGAAAAACAGGTTAGTAGATCGAATAATAATATAGTAGACCTTATTTGTAGTTTGAAAAAAAACTACAAAATACCTAGTAAAAAGGGTAAAACCCCACAAGTCTTGAGAAAATAAACTCTTTTTTTTTCTTTCACTAGCTACTTCTAAAATTTTTGAAAGACATTATCTTATACATTGATCAGTGCTCCCATGTTCAAAACTCCTTATTGATTCATATTTGCTAAAGCATTTAAAGCATCAAAAAGTGTTGTAGGTCATAACCTGATGTAGTATTCTTGTGATGAAACTATATTTCCTATTTTATTCAGCTATAAACTCACTCAGACACAAAGTTAAATATTTTTATTTCATTCATTTTGGTCCTGGAGATAGACGTTGATTTAGTCAAAAAACACTCATGAAAAGATACCTTCTAAAATGAACTAATATGACAACAAAAAAAAAGTATTTAAGGTAGAAGTGTATGTACCCCATTACGTGAAAATTCCAGACCTGAATTGTAAATAAACATTATCTAGATGTGCTATAATTTTCAATAAGAACTCCATATCAATTACTGCCATATTATATTGCCAACTGTCTGGAAGTCATATATATATATATTGCCACTATAAATGTATTCACGGAATACCTTTAATCATGGCTAAAGACCACTCTAAATACCATTCTTTTTTCAAAATAATTTGGGCCTGATGTGATTACTGTGTAATGGAAGGGAGTATATAATGACTCCTGAGAAAGTACACTGCTGACAAATGTGTTAAGCTCTCTGTAAAAGAGAAGAAATTAATCTCATTTCTCTTACTTTCTAGTTTATGGGTGGGTTTTAGGTGTAAAGGGCAGTGGTGGTTGTAGCTTTTTAATTATTGTGGTTTTCTTGTTTTCAAATACTTCACTGTTTTTCCATCATAGCAAGAGTCATTCTTCATGTCATTCTTACTTTCTCTTCTGTGTGTATTATACAGACTGTGACAGAAATAAGGGKTTTTTTTTTTGTTGTAACATGGAAAAAAATGAGATAAAAAGTTGGATTTTATGTTTGACAAGGTAAGTTGTAAATGTGTATTTTACACATAAGATAGTTTTATAGAAGACGGTAGAAATTATAAATTCTCACAGGCTATATATTTTTTAAATTTGCAATAAGAATTGGTTTTTGTTTAGATTTTGTGCATTCGTATGCATACTTACACACATGGCCTCATAATAGATATTGCTGACCACTAATTTATGCCAGAATGCTGACAGAGAAGTAAAAGTTAATATATTAATAGTGTAGACAATAGTTTTATACCCAAACTCCGCTACTTAATTCCTATCTTAAGAACACCATTTCCAGAATACATATTGAGAAAGTTAACTCTGGGCACAGGTTTTTTTTATTAGGGAGGAAAACATAGAATGCTGAATAATTTCCAAGCCCTTCTTTCACACTGTAGGTCTTAGGYTTCTTAGTCTTTTATTTGTATTGTACTCTGTATGAAGCAAGGTTTGAAGCGATTGAAATCACCTTCCAAATATAAGATCTGAAAGTTTCAATACAGTGCAGACTTCATATATTTCTTTATCAAGAGGCATGACATATTATAGATCTTTTATCTTCCCATTATCAATAAAGATTTGAAAAAAAAAAATTCTATGTTAATCAGGTTAACATTAAGGGAATTAGCATTCCCTTGCGTGTAAGTCCCCTTGCAAATAAATTGATGAAGAGTAACTAACTTTAAATTGATGAAGTAATTAACTGTTATTTACAACAACCAGGGTTGGTGTTTCCCAGGCACAGAACTTGAGTTCACCCTGAATGTAGACCTTGTGTTACCATCCTCCTTCCTTTTGTATGCTGGTTTGTTAACACTTGTCTTAGCAGTGGGGAACATGGCTTTCAGGTACCCCTTATCCTGATGAGATTTGAACCTCCAGCTTCCACATGCCAAGCTATTCCCTTGGTTGTGTTCCAGTCCTCTTTAACAGTGACAGCTACAGCTGAGGGCACAAGATGCATCTATCTTGAAGCAAAACCTATAAGAAGAAAATTGACTCCATGTAGAACTTTAGGCACTCCATCTAAGGTAGTCCACAGATTCTTTGCCTTTCTCCTTTACTCAGTTCCAAAGATATTTCAGATGCCCTAAGCCTTTTCTAAGTTCTCTCTTTTTAGATACTCAAATTTTGTAGGAAATTGCCAGTAGGTGGCCTAGATTGCTGCATGTATCTGGCCTAAGTGCACAGTACCTGCGTGGATGAATATTTGACAACAACTCAAAATTATTACTGTATTAATACCAAGTGTAAGACAATTCCAATCTTAATTTATTAACATGTGTGTCATGTTAAAAAAAAAGAAGGGTCAAAAAGACTGAAGCCTTAGAAGTGATAATCTAATGAGGCTATGGTATTTTAAATACCTCTGAAATTAATTTGGGTTTTGATGCTTTCTTTGATGTATTTCTGTTTTCTTTGATAGTCTTAGAGTTGTCCGCATTTAACAATTGAAGATTATGGGTCTGATCCATTTCAAAGATGCAGAAAGCTTACAGCTCTTTGGAACTTCTATGTGTGCTAATACTTCTACAAAATCAGGTCCAGGTTTTTAAAAAAACATGTAGCCCTAATTTAAGAAAACTATCATGCAGAAGCATGTTAATTATACTGATACACCAGATTCTCAAACACATGATATTCATCAGTGGAATAGAAAAGTAATAATGCAGTGTTTTAATTCATAACATGGATATTTTTCATAAGAACTAAAAAGTGAGATATTACTTTTAAAAAGTAAGAGTATGGGTATGTTCTACATAAGAAAATAGAATACAGTTTTATGCAACATTATAAACAAATTGAAGAGTATCTGCCCATCTGGGAAAAAAAGCCACTATTAACATTAACACTAATACGGAACAAGAATACTCTGTCTAATAGCATATATAATTTTAAGGAAGAACACCCTGTTGCACGCATAATCTTGGTCACTTTTGTTTCAATCATGTTTCAATAATTAACATGCAAAAGTAAAAATAAAATACAGTTTTATTAAATAAACCCAGTTATGTTTCAAACATAATTAATTCAAAAATTAAAACTGCAACTAAGGAAAATTATTTAAAATCATTTTGGAAAATTAATTACCAAGTTATAATTATTAAATTTTTTCATAAACATTATTATAGCTCATTGTATATTCATCTTCTTTCAACCATTGCTGACACACACACTCAGACATGAACTTCTAATACTGCTTTATCCCTGACATTTATTTCCCTTTTAATCAAGAAAAAAGTTAAAAACACTTCAATAAATGCATAAATAATACCAATTATCTTAATAGCAAGAAATATTTATCCTTAGAAAGATGGCAACACTTGGCAAACTTCTCTGTAAATACAGGTAAGAAAAAGACGAAATATAATTTCTTGGTAAATTATTCTTCATTGTAGAGCATTTGTAGAAGATGATCTCCAGGTTAAGAGCTCTTTTGAAGTCACTCACAATGTGTCTTACTCTTGTTATAAATCAGCATCTGTCTTCAAATAAAGAGCTGTAAGAATACCAGTGTAGTTGTGGACTTGGAACCTATAAATTTTCAAAATGTAAAGATTAGAAAATAGTACTCCTGGACCAGGAAGGCTATAGCATAAATTATATATATATATATATATATATATATATATATATATTTCCCACTTTAATAAAGGAAGCTTATGAACAGTGTAATTATGAGTCTTTTTATATTTGGCATGTATTGAGTAATTCATTGCTTGACTTTTTTAGTCAGCCCTCACACCTCACAACCTCATTTGCATAGCTGGTGACTGTTTATCCAAGATTTTTATCTTCTGTCTTCCTGAGGAGGTAAATCAGAGTTCTTTACATCAACTAAGGATAAATTCTTCTGCCAAATTTCTAATCTGTGAATGTCTAGCAAGACATATATGACTTTATATTCTGAGCCAGGACCTTGCCTCGAACACATTCAGCCTAAGGAATGGATTTGAKTTAAATAGAGATTTTCTATATTAAGACAAATAAGCAAAAAAGATTTCTTTTTCAGACTATGAAATAAGCATCTATGATGCTTTAACTTAGAGCTAAAAGTTGAAAGCAATGACCTCACTGCAAAGCCAGGTAAAATGACAGTGAGGATCTATATTTTGCAGCTTATGCAAAGTGAAGAAAAATATTACAGGTAATGTACCAAACCTCTTAAAAGGTGAATTGGTAAATATCCTATAACTTCAGTTTATGTTGCCAATATGAATGAAAGTATGGCACTTCTGATATCTCCCTTCCTCCCCACCTTGCCACCCCTTTGCAGTTAGTGAAAGTTGAATAATCCGTAGTGAGCAAATGGACTTGATGTTAAGTGAGGTGATGTGTGGTCTTTGCTGTTTCAAGTGCTCCTGCAGATTACTAAAAAACTTCTAGTAGCTGCTGAATTCACCTATCAGTGAGGAAAGAAGAATTTTTGAAAGAAAAAAAAAAAGGTATAATTAACAATAAGGATGATAACTCAGTGTTATCTGAAATTACATCAAAGAGAAAAACAAAAAACTTTTGTACCAAAAAAAAAAGAATTAAAAAATCTAATATCTTATAAAAGTCCTGAGTTGAAGGTGTTGAAAAAATATCATCTATGAAGTTGTATGATGGTAGAAAATAAAAAATTATTCAAAACCATTAATGTCTCCATGCAGCAATGATGCTTCCTTTGGAGGCTCTTTCACTTCTGACRTCCTTCTCCTTATCCTTCTAAACATGTCTGTTATTCAGCAATATGGTCCAAAAACTGAAGGATCTCAAGTTTTGTACTATTTGTACTAAAATAGTGTCACTATTTTATTCTTACATTTATATGTCTTTTGTGACCCAAAAGTAGGCAACAATTTCTGAAAAATAATCTTATAGATGCAATTGCTTTGGAATCCAAATGAGAAATTACCATGAAATGTCTTAAATGTCTTAATAGATCATATCAGTAAAAGACATATCAGAGTGATAAGATTGCCATGTGTCCATTCTTGCATATAATGGTGATTTTTTTTTAAACCTCATAGATTGCTAAGAAGAATTGTAAGTATAAATGATTGTATATTTTTAATTATGGAAATAGCACAATAAGCAACATTCATGGTAGCTATGACATGAAATTTATGTATAATATATACTTCTAAATGATTTTAGTAATAAAGGATAGATTTATTTTCCAATAAAATGAATTTATTGAGAAGGCTAGTACTGCATCCCAAAAGACAAAATAAACCATAAAACTAATACTAGTATAAAAGTATTTCTKAAATATATCTGAAGAAATTTTAAATAGTTGGACTCTTTGCATGAAAAAAATTGACTTTTTATTTCCAAAAAACCATATGATCCAAGTTTATCTAGGAAATCTTAAAGAAAGTATATTTTAAAATAATGATGAAAGACAGGAGTATCTCTCTTCCTCTCCAGGTGAAAAATTTTCTCAGCTGGATACTACTTTAGATGAGAAATTACAGAGAAAAGACTTCACATGCCAATGGCTTTATGCACAGCTTTTGGATTATGAAGCAGCCAGTTCCAGAAATATGATGTGGTGAGGTGATACCTTTAAATTAGATTTTTTTTTAATTTTAGATTTGTCTTGTAAAGTGAAACCTAAGTTAGTAGTTCTAAAGCAAACATGACTTTGCAGCTAGCCGACAGTATACCATATATCCGGGTCCCAAATATGGCACCCTTTAGAAATGGTTTGGTACTCATTGTATAGATACTTCATCCACATTGAAAATGAAATTAAAAAACGTTCAGAATCTTACCATAAATAATGACATAGTTTTACTTCAGCACTGCAGTGTCTTTTAGACTGCAAAGAGTGCAGGAAAAAAGTGTTTATTCATCATATATTTTATAATATTATTGAAATATATTATGGTTTTATGTAATTAAATCAACTGTAACATTAGCTATATTGTTAGATTTGATTAAGGAAGTAAAACAATACATTTTTTAACTGAATAGTGTGTATTTATATTTTATCTTCAAAACATAAATCAAATGTTTACATCTTTATACTACACTGTACTAAAATGTTGTAAACATGTTCCTTCTATATTCAATTATGGTTATTAAACAGGAAAAATGTCAATACAGTTAAGGGAAAGGTTAATATTACCTAAACTAACATGAAGACATAGTAAGTATATTTTGGTCATAAATTCAACATAAGGCATTGGTATCTTAATGAAGTCATTAGTAGACACAATGCCAAGCACCTCTAATAAAACCAAACAAAGTGTCAGTAGGCAAGCAATGGGTTTAGCATATGAATTTTATCATTATTTTCATTTTAAATGTATTTCATTTATAATTAAATGGGCTGCAAATAGTTCTGTCTTGTGCAGAAAAATATGCCACATATCTGGCTTGTATCAATGACTGCAGAAACTATATGAAAAACATGTTCCTTAGGAAATATTTCTGTGGCTTTGCAAAAATACATATCTTTCATTCATGATCCATAATAGAGAAATACTCAAAGTGTTTGTTCAAGATAACTTTAAGACAACTTTTAATTTGAATTAAAACACTGGAATCAAACATGTAATGATGTTTGAAAGAAAGACACAGAAATTCATAAAGAATTTTCTTAAATATTATTGTGCTACCTGTGCAGTTGTATGCTATGCCCTAGTATTTGTACTGACTTTTTGAAGATCGTGATATCATTTTTTACAGTTCCAAAAGTCCAACTAAATCTCCATTGGAACTTCATTGGTAGACAGTTTAGAACAGCTGATATATTTATTAAGCTGAAAACAATTTTATTTCTACARAAATGTAATATGAAAATTGTTTTTTCTACAATTTATATCAACACATGCAAAAAGTCATTCATGGTTGTATTTATTGACATTTATATTTTAACTTATTATTCTGTCATTTGAATAAACAATTGTTAATCTTTTTTTTTTAATGTTAGGTAAAAAAAAATAATACTAATTGCTCCAATACTTTATCTGTTAATGCTAATTTCTCTGATGCACCTTAATCATGGAATTATTTTAAATAGTTAAGCAGGATTGTTTCCTGAAAAGATTCTGTACAGATATTTTAGTGAACCCAGTACAGTGGGAGTTATTGAAATTTCTATTCTACGTTTTTCCCAGCTGTCATTTTTTGCCTGAGTTAGATCCTGCGATATGTGACAATAGACAAGTACAACTTGTGGTAAGAACTTGTTTCTTTGTGGGATTTTGAAGAATTCAGGTATTTCCAATCCACACCTCATGAAAAAAAAAAAAAAAAAAAAAGGAGAATCTTTTTATGGATATTACTTTAATTAATATTATTAAATATAATTTGATTAATAATACTGTAGTGTTATCTCTCTTTAGCAATCAAGTCATCCTCTGATGGAGATCAGATGAAAATATTTTAGGTCAAAACCCCATGTGTGTACATAGGGTTCTAGCTTCATTATCTGACACTGAGTTTAAGACACCAAGTGCCACTGTGTGAATTTTAAAGATTCTAAATCCTAAAGCTTCTTAACATTTAAAAAAAAAATTAAAACAAATTAAATATGGTTCAGTACCAATTACGTTATTTACTGAAAACATGCATTCTTGTCAATTGAGCAGCTTTAAATAGTCTCTAATTCTGTATTTCGCCTACCTAAATCATTCTAACATGCCTTCAATATCATTTATTGAAATACAATAAGTGGGAGTTGTATATTAATATGGTGACATTATTAGAAATACTGCATAAAATCAGACTTATTCCTACAATTTTTTTTATATTTTTTTGCATCTTAAAATGCCCTCTGCTCTTTTCATGCTGCACTTGTTTTGCAGCATTTTTTAAAAATTTTATCTTCTGAAACAGGTAGCCATGGAAGTTGGCAGGAATGAAAATATGAGGAATTTAACAATTTGAAGATTTACAAAATTCAAAGACTGTGTCAGGGATACCCAAAAATTGTTTTAATAGTGAGGAGTTGTGGTGCCTAAGGTCAATTTATATTTGCTACATTWTATATATATATATACACACATTAAATTTTAATGCCAAATTAAAAATATTGTTATTGATATAACTTTGTATGGTTTAAAATAATGGAGCAAAAATTCAGAAGCCATACACAATTAGTATTTTATATCCATATACATGAGGTARTATGTTTCATAAAAAATATTTCCCAGTTATATGTGTCGTCTGCCTCATTTTGTTCTCTGAGCAACCTTGCCCCTTTCTAGCCTCTTTCTTTAGCTTCACAAGCTATGCAATTTGTATGTTTTGGAAAATATTTTCCTCTAGCAAGTGTTTCCAATTCTTAAGTTCTTCTAAAATTTAAGGGGCTGAAATCATGAACCAAATGACTGTTGTAGGGTTTGATTGCAGCAGTACCAATATTTTTTTTTAGGTCGCATCTAAGACAGTAATTGATCTAATTTGAACAAATCATAATTTAATAATGTTATCTAAATTACTTATTATGTAATTATTGGTAAGCATGTGTGCACATAGGTACATTGTATATTATTTGCACTAAGGAGTTCTGTCCACAAAATACTGCCRCAATCCCACAATAGTATTATGTGGTGTACCCACATAACTGGCAAAGTTATGGAATTGTCACAGCCTGTGCCACATAATAACATGGCCGTTCCACATGAATGCAATACAGAGAAAAATACTATACAGTGTTCAAAAAATAGAAAATGGAACAAAATGTATCTCTAATGTAGAAAGCAGTACTATATAGGCAGTGAAATAATGATGTGGTTTGTACACACAGATGGCTGGAGAATTTTGGTTTTAAAATTTATATGGGTTCTCTTTTAAAGGTTGAAATGTGAACTTACTCCTACCGCTTTTGCACAGTAGCTTAGTTAAAGGCTATGAAATCATTACAAAAATCAAGTTACAGATACAATCACTATAAAAAAAAATCTTGTAAAACTGAAAGAAAGTGGAAAATGTATTTTAAAATAAAATAAAAGAGAGAGAGAGTGTGTGCATTAGAAGAGGAAAGCGTTCCTGGGCTTTTCCAGTAGTTTATTCCTATGTCATATGCCTGATCATGAAGTTTTCTCATGTGCTAGACAGTCCTTGCTTTTCAGGTATTCCATAAGCCTGCATTCTGAAAGTACTAGATTCATATAGTTTTCTAAATGATATTTGTGCACATGACAGTAATTTAAGACTCTTTTTTCATGGATATAAATTGGCATTTCAATAGTTGCATATAAACTATAAAGTCTTCTCACCGGGGATTATTGCTTTGTAGTAACCTGAGTAAATCGAAGACCTTATTATCTTAATCTTAGTCATTTTGATGATTTTACTGACTCGTAATATCATGAAAGTGCCTAGGAAGGCATGCTGACTTATAGTTTAAACTGTTTTAAATTAATATAATTTTGTGGAATAGCAAGTAGGATAGATTTTCTGATTCTTTTTGTATGAAGTTTAAGTTTCCTACAGGGTTAACCACTTCATTATTGATCAATATCTCCAAACCATTTAGATGTAACTTGAATTTAAAAGCACCCTTATCTCTGAAGGTTACAGAACATCTTGATAATTTTACATAGAAATATACAAATATACAGATGAAAAGCTGTGTTCAAGGCAAAGATTCATCCTGATTTAAAATGATTTCCTATTCATAAGAAAGGTTTGTAGTAATCAAACCAATAGCATAAAGTCTGGAGAGTTAGTTATAGTGATCACTATAGGTGGAAGTCCTATACTACAGTGTGTGAAAAGCTGTACCAGTATCTTAAATTTCTTCCAAATTTTCTTCTAAGCCATAAATAAAAAGGAAAGGTTTTAATTAGCTGCAGAAGACTTTCACCCAGCTTCTTTAAAAAGCTGAAATTGTTTGCTCGAGTGATTAATACAACCTTAAATATTACTCTGACTGTAATTGTGTGAAAACACTTATCTTACTTTGAAATTAAATAACAAATATTTTACATCAGAGATCAAGACAGCCCTATTAAAATCTAGCATATAACCCTGGATATTGTTGCCTAAAAGATGATGAAGCCTTAGTTTCTATGATGGTAGGGACTGGGAAAAAAAGCTAGTTGTATAAAATTCTGTGGTTTCTGGGTCTTTGGGAATTGGAACATTAGAAAACTTCTGCTGTGTGTTGAGACAGATTAGAAGGAAACAAGAATTATTAGTTCAATTGGTTTAAATCTCTTTCGGCATCTCAATCATTGCATTATTTCTAATAATGAAAGACTAAAAGCTTTCAATTTAAAGATTTTGAACATAGAAAGCTCTCACAAGTTTAAAGCTACTGTAAATATTGAGGCAAAAAATTATAAGAAATAATTGGCAGGGTAAAATGTTATTTTTTTCAAAATTTCTTGAAACTGCTATGGAAGGGAAAATAAACTGTTGATGTTAACAGCAATAATAAAGACTTTAATGACTTTAAGTTTAAAAACTTTAAAATCCTAGTCATTAAACACATAAAAGTTAAGCATGAGAAAATAAGGGATAAACATTCTATATGGACACAAAGGGTATGCAATCACTAAGGAAGAGTGTAAAATCTCTGTATCTTTGGAGTTTTTGGCTTGAAAATGCATGGACTTTTTAATGAATTTTACATTAAACAGTGACTGAGTAAAGACAAGGAAATGAAACAGGTCTCCATTTCATCTGAGTTCTCTAAGTTAGACTGGACTACAAAGCCTGTCTGCATTGGTGCAGTGCTGCTTTTGGTACAGTGAGCTAGTTTGAACAGGAAGTCTGGAAATTGTCTCCTCCAGAATAGCCTACAACTTCATAGTAATGGCACTTTCCTGAGAAAAAGGGAGCTGTGGGCTTTAGCCCCCTGAGGAAGGAGTTGAGACCCAGCCTCTCGATTGAGCAATCTTGCTACTACAGTGTTACGCAAAAGTTTAGTGACATTACCACTAGCAGAGTCTTTCCTTTTCTGTGTTTGTTTGTTTTTATATTAAAAAAAAACCAGACTCATTTAGACACCTAGCTTCTGAAAGATACCTAGCTCTTCAGACAAGAGAGAGGAAAGCTTAATCTGCTTTTCTCAATTTCACTTCTGAAGGTCCAGAGACTAGAAAAGTATATATCCTTATGTTCAGTACTTCCAGCTGGGACTACACGGGATTTTGTAGGCTGTTCATCAGCAGTGTCTGATTTATCCCCATTATTGTTACCAGCCTTCAGTATCTACCTATTGTTAAAGGTTACTTTTGGTGCTGAATAGCTTTTCATTACCTTCTTCAGTAAAATGTGAAGTTGTTTCTGCAAAAATAACAATCTGCAATTTACAATGGTTGGTATCTTCTAGGCCTGTTTTTAAACTTTTCCCTACATGTTCCAAAAGCAGCATTGATAAAATTAAATATGATTTTCATCTTTATTTTTTCCTATTTGTGTGCAGGTAACATGCTTCATGCCAAAACATACCATTCCCGCATGTTAGAAGTTTATAATTAATATAATACTCTTGCCTAAAGTATAATTAAAATGCTGTCTGATGGTTATGGTTAATTAGCAAAAAGCTAAAAGATTAAATTACTTGCTGGGCCCATGACTGATTGAAGTGATACATGTCCTGGATAAAGCATAAATATTGCAGGAAATAATCCTATATGACATCTCTGACATTCAACTATAACTGAAATTATAGACTGGTCAGTAAATGATCTTAAGCTGTTTAAGGTTTCATCAACCCTCTGCAATATTGATTTTCTTCAAAATTACTGTACTAAAATGTTTTCTTTTGTTGTTGCATTGACTCAGATCACAAACCACAATTTTAAGATCGACTCTTATTTACAAAAATGCTTTGACATAGTGCATTTGTTCAACCTAAGCAACAAAAAAGGATTGTGGTATCATTTTGAAGAAGGTTGTTTGACAGACCCTGTTTGTTTATTTGGAGTAATGTGAGCTACATTCAGAAAATGTTATATTTTGTTTCATGATTGTGTACATTCTCTCCCACTGCTTCCAGGCAAGCCCTGTAAGCAGAGAAGACACGGATTTAGACCTTGTTTCCATGGCCAGTGGAAGTGCTTTGACTGAGAACAGAGAAAAAAATAAGCCGCCACACAGACACTCAGAAAGATCCTCAAGTAAGTTATGTTTTTTTCAATATCAGAATTAAAGAACACTTTAAAATACTAGGTACAACTGACCCTGCTTGGAATCCTTAGTAACACATGCTGCTTATCTATCTGTTTCTTTTTTATCTAAAGCCTTTTCATACATTCACTACAGTTCTGTTCAAATACTTTAATATCACTAGACTTTCCTCTGTGATTTTAATGGGAAGCTTCTTGTGATGTATTATGGGTCTTCTCATGTCTGAATCCTTAGAAGACTTTTTTTCCTTAAATAATGAAAAATATTTTTAAAAATCTTCATCTTATTTTTTTTTTTCCAAGAGAGCTTTGAAAATGCATGTTTTGTTACCTGAACACTTGAACACATATCACAAATCAAGGTACAGATTTCTGTCATGTCGATTACCAGTTATGTTGTCGTATAAGATCCCACTGAACTTACTATAGCTCAGTAGTAAAGGATCCTTTTAAAGCCTTATATCTTTACCACCCGAATACCATAGAAGGTAACAAAAGAAACTATATATAGAAAAAATGAAAAAATAATTATTGAATAAATTTTTGTAATAAATATGTCATAATACTATCAAAAAATTACAGAATTTTAAGTTTCATGCCTTATTTTTTGTAGTATAACTGAAGCAATGTTAATATATTTCTGATAATACGACATACTATATTTTCTTATTTGTGTACAATGTCTTTTCTAAATAAATAAAATTATAAACCCCCCAAAAGCACATTACAGAAAATATTACCTGTATTAAATAACTTTGGTGAAATTATCTAAATTCCAAAAACTTTTTAATAGTGAAGTTTCTGGAAATGTTTTCAAAAYAGAAATCAGGCATTTAATATAATTTATATATAAATTGCTGGATTTACTTTTTGATTTTGTTTTTATATAGGCTGAATTTTCACTTTCAGTGAAAAATAAAATTCAAGAAAAACATGTAAAAATACTCGAAGTCTCCATAGTTTGTAAAGGCTTTAGACATTAGACATTAGTTCACACAAGCAAAAACTAAGTGACTGACTATGTTTGTGCTTATTCATTTGATTTACATTCCTAAAATCAGATTAGATAAAATCTATTGTCATAGTCAGAGTTGATTTTACTAATGGAGAAAGAACATGATTCTGTCTTTGTGCCTACCATCTTAGAAAAGAATGAATTATGTCCTTAGTTTTCTTGTTTCTCACCATTGGTTAGTGACGAAGCCTCACCATTTAAGTTAGCTCAGGTTCCTAACTGCTAAGATCCTGAATTTAGGTGAGATAATTCTAAACTACTGATGTCCATGGCAAAATTATCATTATATTAATATATCCAGAATAGAATGTGTGCATATTTTATATAATTGAGTTAAATAGTATACACTGCATTGATATTAGTGTATAACTGCTGTTTAGACTGTAACCTATACTGTAACTCCACCCAAAAATAAATCAAAGTGAACTCTCTCGAAATGTGGAATTTGCCTGTGTGGAGCTTGGGAATAGATTTTTCTCTTTGGAAAAGAAAAAAGTGTCATTGCATTGTACCTCCAATAAGGAGAGATTAGGAATGGAGCAGGAAAGAAGAACCAACTGGCAGAGTCATAAATGGGTGGACAGGGGTGGAGAGACAGTTTACAATGTCTGCTAATATAAATATACTTTCATAAAATACACATACATTACACCATACCTACATACTCATTCTCCTTTAAGTAGTACAGGGACTAAGAAAAAAAAAAAGAAGCCCAGGTTTTATGTCATTTTACATATGTTTCTGCATTTGTGTCTATATAAATTTTAYCATAATGGATTTAAGAAATTAAACAATGATGATACATTCAATTGTATCATTTATGATATATAAAACCAGACATTGCTGTGTCCTTTGTACATTTCATATGCAGTATAGAAACATGTTTATTACATTAGTTCTGTTTGCCAAAGACTCTTGCTTTTCGATGATCAAAAATAATTAGCTCCGTGGTATCCTTAAAACTGAAAACATTATAAATTTGCCTTTACTGAGAATGTATTTGTTATAAAATGCTTTCCTGTTGTATACTCTCTCGTGGTTTTGCCTTCTGAAATTAAATGAAGATGCCTAGGAACTGTTTCAGTGATTTAGTAGATATATTCCCTTTCAGTTTTCCTGCGGTTGTGTTACAGGTTATTATAAAGTTGCTGTGACCTTGGAGGTGCTTTCATTTCAATAAAYTGTAAAATCAAGTTCTTATACCATTTTTTCAGGGCATCTTAATCTCAATGGTTTGATAAGTTTTAATTAATAAAATGTTACTAAGTTCACTATCCAACAGCCATACTTTAAATTGTTGCTCAGAATTCAATTATTGTTAGGAATCAGGAATTGAGAGCTATTATTTGGTAATATCATACATGTTTGTATTTAATTTGTAATTTAGAAATCATATCAATAAATTGTTGAGACCTTACAGGCTGAAAAGTAAAGTCTAGAAATTCAAGATAATGGATTCTTAAGTATATTTACTTAAAAAAACTTTCAAATTTATGTGATCCTGAAATAAAGTGCCTTTTATATGTACTACAGGGAAATGTATTAATGATAATGTCTTTTTTAAAGACAAAATGTATAACACTTCAAAGTTATTGTCCTTTAATTCACAGGGGATTTTAGAAAGGCTAAGTCAAGATTTTAAGAAATATTTTTGGGAACTTCACAACTTTTATGTTCTGTCTATAGATCTTTTTTTTTTTTTTTYTCAAAGGCAGTTTTTTTGAATTCTGGATTAAACAATTTTAAGATTTTTATAAGCCAAATTTACCATTTCTTTCTGAAAATTTTGGATGGGAGAGATTAATCCTAAACTAACTTAATTATTTTCCTTGACAGAGCAAAATCAATTAAGTAATAAAAGAAATAMTTTTAAATAGTATATCTCAGTTTAAGGAAAGCATTTGTTTACTTTAAAGAATTTGATTTTGTTCCCTGTTACATGTTCAAAGGGAAAACTAACTGTTCCTTAAATTGATCCAATATTAAAAAAAAACCCAAAATCTAAAAAATGTGTGTAACTTAAAGAAAGAGTATCCGTTGTTCAGTTGGACTAATCAGTTATCTGTTTAATTTAGAACCTTGCTTCTGTTAATGGCCAGTACATTATGTCCTAGAAATCATAGTTATTGCTTTATTCTCCCTAGTAACTATTTTCTCTTTTCTATCTCTTGAGGTTATTTTTTTGTGTGGGGCTGAGGGGGGGCCATTCTTATCTGACCATTCTTTATAATTTTTATTAACTCCATAAACATTGGTTTGAATTTCTGGTTGTATTTTTTGTTTTAGTGCTTTCCTGAACAATGGTACTGTAGTCAACATTAAGTTGGAAGATGGACATAGAAATACTTTGCAAGAACTAAAAGTTCAGCATTTTTAATACCTAGCTAGAGAGTATGGTCTTTTGCATATCCTAATATCCCATTTGTGAGTAGTATATGACCATCATTAACTACCTTCTATCATCCCAATCTGTTTCTGCCCAACCAGTGCTGGACTGTTAGATGAGTGTCCTACATATTTATATGGTCTGCCATCACRATTCTGTGGTTCTCTTTTCTCTGCAAATTTAAACTTTATTTTCATTATATTTGCCTTGGGAACTGCAGTCTTCTGACCAGAATTTGAAAGTGAAATGCAATGGGAGTTGTGCCTCTAACTGTTATTTAAAATACTGCCCAGAATTCTTAATTATTCTCCTCCCTGAATTCTGACTTTTCAGGGAGCCTCTGATATCAGTGAAACACTGCTTTGCAGGAAGAAAAAAAATTAAATAAATTACAATCTGAACTTTTTAGTTCCTTGATCATCCCTATTTCAAAAAGTGGATCCATGTATACCTCGACTAAAAAACACTTAGTTATATTTCTCATATAAATTCAGACTTGACTATTCTGTTAGTCAGTGAAATTAAATTAATTAAGTTTTATTATGCCTTTCTCACAGTGAAGTATTCCAATTCAGAACAAGAAAAAGAGTAACTTTCATTTCACTTTCTTTTTASATCTTACTCAATTCTTTTTGCTTTTGACAGAATCTCCACCTTGATTATTTTTGCCTCCCTTTCTTTCATAATGAGAGTTCTTAGAAAGTGTTCAACTCTTTTTATAAGCAGTATATGGTACAGCTTCACTTTAAAAAATGCCTGCTTTCCTGTTCCTTTCTTCTTAGCATCACTATTGTCTATATATTCTAGTTCAAGGACTGCTGTCTTTCATTTAGGATTTGTAAACTTTCTCTGTGTAGTAAGCATCTAATTTTTAAACTCTCTATGAATTTACTCATGTTTTACCAAGGACATTCTTGCGCATATTTTTCTCCCTTTTTTTCTGGTTTTTTTTTGTTTGTTTGTTTGTTTGTTTGGTTGGTTGGTTGGTTGCTTGGTTGGTTGGTTGGTTGTTTTTTGTTTGGTTGTTTTTTTTTAGTGGCGAAAGATACATATTTTTCTATGTATTAATTAACTATCAAGCAACATATACCTAATCTTTTTGAGCAGACTACAGAATGACATTTTACAGGATGCTGTTTAATTCACTTTGAGGTTGCATATTAAAAAATTACCTAAATACAGATTTTTAAAGGCATGTAGAACTTGCTTTCATTGAATATAACAGGCTGAGGAGAAAAAATGGTACATGATCTCATGTAATTTCATCATCTGTGTTTTCATTTATGAAAATAATTCAAGAACAAATACACAGAGGCATTTCCTAAATTTTAGGTGCTTAATTTTACAGCCTGATAGTCTTCTACAAAGGTTTGGGAGTCCTTAAGTGTGGGGGTGTCTTGGGCTTTTTTAAAGAGAAAACAGATTAAAAAAAAAAAAAAAAAAAAAAATCCTTTTTGAAACATTGGCCTTTACATTTAGATATCCACTTTGAACCATGGAACCATTAGACCAATGATAAGCATTTCCTTCCTATGATTTGAGTAAATAGTAACAACTTTATGTTTCCTTTGTTGTGGGATATTTGTAAAGTAGATTCAAAAATATTTCTCGAGTCAATGCACTGAAAGCAGTCCAGTAATTCATGTTGGGCTGCTCCAGATTGTTGCACTGGATTTCCATAAGGTCTTCTTTCCCAAGGCAGTCTTTCTTTCCTTGTTTTTTTTTTTTTTCCTTCTAATTTGTCTGGTTTTAATTGCTGTTTCTTCCACTACTCTGTTCTGTGATCCTTTCTTTTACTATGAACAATTCTTGTTTCTGTCTTTCAATTTATTGCACCATAAGCCTTCCTCTTCCATCCACTCTTCCTTCCAAAATACGTCATCAAGTCATCGGTCTGTTTCTATAGATCCCAGTCTCATTATCTGTTTCTTTTTGTATCCAGATTATTCCTGACAGTATTCCTCAGGTTTATCATTTTTTTAGTTTAGACCTCCTTCAAAGCTGACCTGGTTTAATGTAGTGTTTAGGCAGATCTTGAGTCCTGTCTCTTAATGTACTTACTCTTACCATTACCTTTATTTTCACTTCTTTTAATTATGTCAGTTCTGAATTGGGGACCATCTAGTGCCTCATAATCAATCTTCTTTATTCTTCCTCAGTTCTCCTTTGCCAATTCACAGTTTTCTTCCCTATGTTTTTCTCTCTGCTCTGTGTCAGTCTCTTTCTCAAGTGTCATTCTAGTCTCTTGTGCCAGCTGTGCCAGAGCATTTTTTACAAAGTTAGTTTTAGTTTCTCTCACCTTGATTCCGAGTCAGTCTCATTTCTCTCTTGGAATTTAGTTCCAGCCCTCTGCCTCTTCTCTCAGTCTTCTTCCTATAGGAACTTTGATTCTTACCCTCTTTGTGGCTCCTGTAGCTMTTCTCCATTTGCCATAGACACCATGAAACAAGCAGGCTTCTAAGTTCCCTGACTTAGCATGTTCTTCAACATTATCTTTAGGAATAGTCTTGCTTAGCTCCATGTGAAAGTATCATGGTAAAGTGCGTTTCCATACTGACTGGAATTTAGTGGATATTGCCCAAAAGACTAAAAATTCATTCTCTGATCATGGAAAAATGTCAATTTGTATATATTYGATCCAAATTTTGAGATATCCTAAAAGGAAGGTTCTGTTATTTGGTGGGTTTCAGGTTTCCTCTGCAAAGGTCAACATAAGTATTTGTCATATTTTCTCAGAAGTGTCCAGCCTTTCAGAAAACTTCAGGCAGATGATCAATTTCATCCCAAATGGTCAAAACTGGGGAAATAGATAAGGAGTTGAAATACAAAATAAATATTGAGCTTTAATAACCAGTGGCGCTGAAAGCCTTGTTTGTAGTTAGAAAAGAGTTATATTTTACAGGAATGTATTTGGAGCACTGTGTTTGTTATGTTTAAATATGTGGAATGACAATTAATAAATGTTTATATATTATTCTTGTAAATGGTTCTCTCTCTCAGATCCATGTAACTGAGTCACATTTTAGAGTTCAGATTATTCAAGTATGTCATTGTCAGCATGATGTAGTTAAAAGACCATCAATGTTTGATAAACAAAGAAATTTAAGTTTCTATGAAATTATTCTATAAAATATGAATCATGTGTATATTCTTTCTTCAAATCTCCATACAAAAAGGAGATGTATCATTACATATCATGCAGGATTTCATATAAGTTGCTCCCGAGACTACGCAATGCTATTTAAATATAATTTTGAATATAAAAATATAATGTAAAATCACAACACAATAAATACCTTCTATGCAAACAATGCAATTTAAAAAAAAAAAAATCCAACCTCAATATAGACAGTGTTAAAAATTTAACCTTTCTGATATTGTAATGTTTACCTTTTTCACAGACCTGCTGAACCTATCTTCTTTCCAGAGCTCAAGTTGATGTTAATGCTTTGCTGCTAAGGATTCGTTCTGGTCACTTTCATTAAAATTCGTTCTGGTCACTTTCATTCTCCGTGCCTTCTTATGCTGTATTTGCTTATAAGTAATACAATATGTTAAGGACTTTGAAATAAATTATATCTCCAGACACACAATGTTAGGTGGATCGATAAATGTTCTACGACATCTACTATGCATCATAAAATTTCTATCATAACCTTTTTAACAAAGATTTTCTTCTTGGACACTAAGAATTTCATTCAAAGCATTTTACATATTGCATTACTTATCAAAACAGAGGATATGTAAGCCTTGACATTTGTTAAAAGACCCAGGCTTTAACAAAAAAAGAGACCAGAACAAATCAATAGCAGAAAACAGATTAAACAACCAAAAAGTGACTGCTTAGAAATAGAAGATGTGAAGTTACCCCAAGACAAGCTTTCAGCACATATTCAAAAGAAATAACTTTTTGATATATACAGGCATCTGAAAGACTCTCAGACCACACTGGAACTTCATATAGTAAGTTCTTACAAGTAAATTAATGTACAGTAAAAAAATGTTAGAGCCTGTTTTCCAAAGCCTGCTTTGAGATAGGAGAAATTAAATTGCTTTTCTTGGCTAAGATTTGTTCCCACATCAGTGGGTATTAGAATAACCATGTACCATGTTAAATTATACTTAATATACTTGCCAGGTTCTATTTAATTCTAGCACAAGTAATGGTAATAATAGTTGGTTTTGTTGAAAGAAAAATCAGTATTGTATAYAGTAAACTGAATGTAATTGCTCTAATTTAAGTTACGTAAACATATTAATTTATATTTAATATATATCTCATTTCTATTTACTAAAGATAATAAAGATAGCATCTTGAAACAGTGTGAGTCTTCTTGTTGTTGCCCTTGGGTAAGGCACATTACAAATACACTTAAGGAACATAGCGTGAAATAAGAGTATTGTGATTATGCTTACAATTATTCATGAATCACAAATACACATGTGCATACCTATGTGTGTGTGCATGCATATTAATGAAATATGTGCCTTACAGATCTCTTTATCTTGATAGCAAAAAATCACTGTCAATGCAACTTTATTTTAACAATTAAAAAATTATGATAGTAGTAATTTGATTCACTCATATGCTAGTATGTGAACCATTCATTTGCAAGATACATGGCAGTTTAGAGGAAAATGGAGATATTGCAAATCCAAGCTTTTTGCTGTAAAAACCATTCACATCATTAGAAATGCTGTCAGATGAATATGTAAGGTTCCTCAATAAAACCTCAAAACAAGAAACATAAGTGAAACAAATATAATCAGGATTCCACTGTCTATTCATTTTGATTTGTTTTGGGGGGGGGTTCAAAAAGTTGGGTTTGTTGTCCACTTTGTTCTTTTTTTTTGTTGGTTTTTTTTTGAGAAATAAGACTGTTTTTAAGGAACATTTCTAGGTTCAGTGTGCTGATTCAAAGTGCCATTGTCATCCCTGACAACGTCTTCTCTCATCCCCTTGATCTTGACAAAATGCTAACCTTTTGCTAATGAGGGTGTCTTTATTGAATGTCTCTGGATATAATATAAACAGGAAAAAAAAATACCTTTTTGAAAATTAGAATCAGAAGATCTGTTGTAAAAAACAGGTATTGATAGCAAAGTCACTGAGTTTTTTTGGTTTATATGCAATTTTTTTAAAACCTCTTTCAAGATGCTACCTAGATGCTTTTTTGTACTTAAATGCAAAGCTGCTCTTACTTGAGCACATGTGAAATATCTAGATTTTCACTGGAATAGCAAAAGACATGAGATAAGAGTAAGCATAGTAATTTGTGGGCAAATGTATGATCAATCAGGTAAGTCCTATATTTGTAATGCATTCCATTCATTATTGGATTATCATTATTGGATTAGATATTAGAAACATTTTTTCATTGAAGAGACGGTCAGCCATTAGAACAGGCTGACCAGAGAAGTAGTGGAATCACTGTCCCTGAAAATGTTCAAAAAACGAGTGGATGTGGTGCTGAGAGACATGGCTTAGTGGTGGACTTTGCAGTGCTGAGTTATGGTTGGACTCCATGATTTTAGAGGTCCTTTCCAACCTTTATAAATCTATGGTTCTGTTCTTGTGTTTTCATTTCTCTTTCTGTTTGGTCTTTCATTAAACTCTAGGAGAAAGCTGCAGCAAAAATCTTTCTCATATTTAAATACCTACATTGTAAATGAGGTTTCTTTGCTTTATGACACAGTTTTCCAATCACAAATGATATTTAAGCCACCAGCAGTCTGTAAGTGTAACATCTGAGAAACAGCTGTGATATTAATAGGAGTAAGCAAAACTGCACTGTGCTGGTGTGACTTAACTGTGCTTGGGAATTCTTCTTCAGGGAATAAGGATGTTGGTTCTGCATGCCAGTTCTGTCTTCCATCACCCTAGTTAGACCAATAACTGGAAAAGCAGTGTTGATAATAATATCTCCTTCCACAAATATCCATCTCTTAGTACCATTTAGTAGATATCAAAAGTGCTGATATATCAGAACTGCAAACATAATTATTCCCATTTCAAAGATGGAAAGATGTGACATACAAAAGGAATGATTTACAATGATTTACAATGTCTGTAGATGTTTCATTCCAAATTAGTTGATCATTCTCTACAATGGCTGAAAGTGCTGACAACTATGTAAAGGATGGAAAGAAAGAATACCGAATTAGTCTGTGCTTCAATTCCGTTTTTCTAGGTCACAGTTGTACAATAAAGTTTAAAGCAAACCCTACAAAGTTGAACAAGACTAGATAAAGAAAAAGAGACCCGTGACTGTCAGACTTTGGGAGAGCCTCTGATTTGTTAAACCTGCATTCAAGGGAGTAGAGAATCTACAATTTTAGAGTACTGGGATTTAGTGAAAATACCATCAGGCTGATGAAGTTATCCTTCTCTAATACTGAGGGTCTGCAACTCCTGAGCAATGATTCTCACAGATGTCTAAAATGTTGTTTTGCCAAACAGATTATGTGCACTCAAGATTAATAATGTATTACATTTCTTGATCAAAGTATTTGACTGTTCTACCCTCTAAACAATGTGTAAATCAGTTAAAAGTAAAAAAATTAATTTGTGAGCTTTTGACTCTGACATTTAGACAAGCAGAATTCATGCTATGAGAGATGCAGCTGTTATTCTGCCAAAATAAAAGCACATATTAGTAATTTATGAAGACTTTTCACAAGTTTCTTGCAGCAAATTTTAATGGCATAATAATATGCATTTCATACTCATGTAAGGACAAAATATCCCTTCTGATGCATTCAATRTAGTTATAAGTGTAGAGCCAAAAACCCTACATGTACAGATTGCTGAAAGCCATCATGAAGATACTATTTTAGCAGTGCACATAAGTTCATAAACAAGTGAGGTTGTTTGTCCAAAAATAATCCAGATCAGGCAGTTAGGATAAAGTTGGTTGACTGTCTTGCTATATTGACTCTATCACTATAAGACTAGTTTTCAAATTCATTATTGATAGGCTCTTTCTAGCATTTGATTTTATTCTGTTTTAAAAATAATGTAATAAAACGGTTTTTTTTGTCAAATTATAGAAAAAATAGCTGGTATGTCTTGTTTACCTATATTATTGATTATTGATACCATGTTGAAGGTGAGTGCATAGGAAAAGTGTAAGTTAGCTCCAGTTTTGTTTTCCACTTTAAATATGGAATGCCTATTTCCATTTTTGTTTTTATTTTACAAAGAACATACTCCAGTCTTAATTATTCTGGTTGTTTAACAACGTTTTCAATATCAGAAAATATTCCTTTAAATTAAAGGCATGCAATTTAAAAATATTATTACCATATTAGATTTGGTAATGGAAAGTTTACTGGTTGATAAAATAATTTCTTTGCTCTTTTACAAAAGCCTTTCTGTACTGGAAAGCTCTGCTTCCATTTGAAGTGTTAAATAAAATAATCTAAAGCCAAGGAAACTGGGAATGTTTTCAAGGAAACACATCAGAATTTTAAATCTTTAGGAGATATATCTATAGTAAATGATACACTTTAAGAAAAAAAACAATTGACTGCATCTGTAGAGCCATTGGAAGATGAATGGAGATGATGTTAAAAAAATACTTGAAAGCTCTTGATTGCCAAAAGAGAGAACTGTTTAGTAAGATACATTTGCAATAACTTAAGAATTCATAAGAAAGGGAACCTTTGGCTGGGAAAACCTCCTGACATTTTGATCTAGCAGGCTACAGAAAAGCATCCATGAGCGAACAAATAAACTCTTACTCTTTGAAATTCATAGCTATATTGCATATATTGGGACATAGAATGATATTCAGTCACAGGATTTAAATTTTGTTCCAGTTTTTGGCACTATTAGTTGTGAGAAATTTAATTTGCTATTGAGAAGTATTAAAAATTTAAAATAAAAAAATCCTAAAATTATATAGTTAATGTTTTCCTTTAATGAGCAGCAAAATGTTGTTCATAAAATATGTATTTGATAAAGTAGCATGTTAATTACATATGTATATACATATATACACACATATAAACTGCTGCATTAGGAACTTATCATTCATCATATCATTCTCTTGCAAAGTCTGGGCTGTCTTCCACAGAGGTTTTCTTTCTTACAGATGCCAAAGCAAGATAGTTGCAGCTGTAAAGTGTTCATTTATGCTAAATAAATATAATACTAATCATGCCTACTGGTTATTTTATTTAAAGAATTGTCTTAAGAGTTTTGCAGAAACTATTGTCTAAATTACTCAAGCAACTGTATGCATGACAATGAAAGTGATTGTCTCACATATTCCTGTGTGCTCTTAGGTTTCTCTGTGACACCATCCAGCATCTAAGTTTAAGTATTACKGAGCTTTGAACAAAAGAAATCTCTCTTTTATTTGGTCTAATATAGTAACACAATAAATTGTTAATTAGATATGTCTTCTGAACTGTTCTTCATCCACTTGAAGGAAGAGTTTCTGTGTCAAAAGCATTGAGTATCTCTGTAAGTGCTCAAGTTCAAAATGGATGGATAATGGTACTTCTTATACTATTATAATTTTGTGTAGTACTTTCACTGTCTTTTTGGGTAAGGAGTTGTTTTTTTTTTTTTTTAAAGTACTACCTTGTAATACTACTTATATTACTTTTAAAAGGACAGCAATAAATAACTGCAAAAAATGTATGTTGTCAAATTTGGCATAAAAATATTATTGTCTTAAAAAGAATATAGTACAGTGAAACTTAGGGAGTTTTGATTGGTTGGTTTTTAATTTCACATCTGTTTTATTGTTTAGAAATGAATATTTCTACTCCAGAAAAATCATGTTACGGTCCATCTCATAAAGAACGGATATCATTTAGAGACCATCCAGTGCAGCTAAGTGGAGGATGGGGAGCAGGCAAAAAAAGAAAAAAGCTTAACAATACTGATTGAATATTGGAGATAACTATTTGATTTAATCAAATATGGAAAGCATATGAAGACATGTTTCTTTTTAAACCTCTGAATATCAATTGTTGGATTTTCATTTATTACCAATAAACCAGTTTCAGTTAACTACTTTTGACTTATTTTATTATACATGGTTATAGTGGTTTGGGTTTTGTGGGATTTTTTGGTCAAAGTATTTTATACCTGTCAGTAAGTTATCATAGTTTGTGTTTGCAATTGCTTATATGTTCATGTGGTATAGAATGCAGAACTGATTAACTCTACAAGGTTTGTTGCACAGTGACGAAGTTGAGGCTTGAATATAAGAGCTGGATGAGAACTCCAAATGTAGTAAAGGTTCATGTTCATGTGTTGTATGCCACATATTGAAAAACTGAATTCTCCTTTTCTCACAAAATAAAATACATGCTTGCAAAATGTGTTGTTAGCTAAGACAGCCAGCAATGCCATTCTTAGAGAAGTCTGTTTAAATTATTTTACTACAGCAGTAAAAGTTCTCAGCAACCTACAAATATTGGGCATGAACTTTTCTTTTTTTAGGAATATGAATAATCCTCCTACTCAAAGATATAGTAGTCCTATATCTTTCATCACAAATTTTTGTCAAAATATGATAAAGCAACCTGTTATATATGTTCAAATACTTCTAGCTATTCCTTAGAGAACTAAAAAAAAATTAAAGCTTCCTATTTTGTTCTGGGATAGTGTAAAATTAGATCTACATGTCACTGTTAAACCAACTTAATTTTTTCACATAGACAGTCTCCTTCAGACCTATGTGTAAACATTTTGAGGTGCAAGGAGATCTAGAGAAAGAGAAGAAATACGATTTCAACTGTTCATGGAGATCTAACTCATTACTTCTAGTCAATGCTTTGCCTATCAGCATACAGGACAGAAAATGCTCCTTGGTTTCAAAGCCTAATATTATTGTAATGTTTTCTACTTTGAGAGTACAAGTTGCTAACTGAATCTAGAGAAGGCTGTCTCTAGTACATCCTTGTCTGTTTTTGTAAACTTCAGCCCCCTACAGATGGGAGATAGAGAGGATGGGGCTTGAAACTTCAGTCAGTAAAGAATATAAATTCTTGCTTTGTGGATTCTTTTAAAATGTACTTAAATTAACTTGTGATCATATTTTGTAAAGTGCTTTCTGTGCTAACATATACATCTAACTATGGATTAAAAGCATTCATCTCCATTTTGTGAATACTCGCATTCATTTTCAGATAAAAACATCATTGGTGTTATGGAAAACCTTCAGTAAATAATTTTGCTTGTTTGAACCATTGTCCTGTTTTTATTATCACTTTGCTTTTGAAAAGTCAATACACCCTATTTCAGAAAATATTTCTTTGCTTTTCTGGGGAATTATGGTCAGTGAAGGTTGCTTGACCTGACTATAGACATGCTGGGGTTGTCAACAGGGTATAAAGTGTCAGTAGATTATTATCTTACCTAGTTAGTTTCCCAATGGATGAAGTTAGTRTTCAGTTTGATTTCAGGATCTGTAATATAATGACTTTTAAATGTCACCAACAAATACCGGAGCTTTTGTTATTTTGYTTTTAACATCAAGGTTGTAAATTTTATCAGAAAAACTGTTATTTCAAATGTCTGCCTCTACACCTGGTAGTATGTGTAGCCACTGTTACAGGTGTTAACTGGTAATTAAAATACAAAATCAAGCAGTTCAGTTTAGCACTTCTGCAGATTATCCCCTCTATTTGTCTAGAGTATCCATAAGATACTGCACATCACCAGAACTGTAAATAAGGGATCTTTCAGATTTTGTGCTTCTTTCTATATCTGTATCATCTGTGTCTCCATCTGCACTTATATCTGAAAAAATATCTGTTGTATAAAAATTATCATACCTAATATCTTCTGCTTTCAAGGTGTGATTGAATGAGAAACACTTCCCAGCCTAAATAAAATGATTCAGCAACATTTTTTAAGGCATTTTATTTTTCAATGATAAATGGTAGCTTTTTAATATACAGTTTACTAAATTACAAATTGGAGTGACAATATTCACTGACAAGCTTTTTTGGATTCATAATATGCTTAGTCTACTGTTCAATTACTTGATATTGTCATGCATAAATTTATCAGAGAACCCAACTGAAATTAAGGTATAAAGCATGCCAAAATATGTTGCTGTTTTCATAACATTGCAATGTGTAATAGTATGAGGTCCTATTATTGTATACGATAGATTTTTCTCAGAATTGCAGTGTTCAAAGTGCATTGTGTCTGACCAAATATAGATAAATGTGCAAGGTGTAACTTCTGTGCAAACTAGCAGAAAAACTTTATTACAGTCAGGAATAAGGTGAAGCCACCAACATGCTTTGGTGTTCATAGTCGCATCTTAACAGTATGTAAGGTCAGAGGTAACAGCAATGATGTATGTGGTGGATATTTATGACATGAATTTTTCAAGCCCTGCTCTCCAAGCAGTTTCATACTTTTTTGGTGTCATTTGGGGATTTTCTTTT